>NC_065515.1:3745321-3806680 GCF_006386435.1 Epinephelus moara
CCCATCTAAACACAAAATCAGGGAGAAAGTCATCAGTCTTTAGTTAAGCAAAGCGTCTAAAGACTGACTTGTGAGTCTACAAAAACTGATGCTGAAATGGCTACAAAGCTGCTGTTGTGGGCAGTGCAATGGAAGTCATTGTTAACACCAACAATCAATTCAGCTACTTTACCCTTTAAAACGTGAGCAAATTGGCTATACTTCTTGTTTTCAAAAACACAGGAAGAAGGCAATGAGCAATGAAAGACAAAATGACCCCCAAAAATTTGCAAAAACATTCATTCAAAGAAAATTCCAAACAAGAAAATTAGTAAAAAACAAACAAACAAACAAAAAGACCTGGAAAAAGTGCTAACGATGACAATAATTAAAATTGAAATGATACTAATTATGTACCATGATTTTAAATATGTAATAATAATAGTAATAATTGTAACTATAGTTTTTCTCTCGCTGTTTTCCTTTTTTCTCTATTTTTTTTTTTAAAGAGATCACATCAACTAGCACAGGGATCAGAGGTTTAAGTACTTGCGAAATGCATCTGAAAGCAACACAAGAGAAGTGATGTTGCCCCAGGTTTCAAAGGGTTAAATGAGCTGTATAGCCCAGTGAACGGGTTAGTTTAAATGGTAGTTTACTCATATATAGACATTTTTAAAAACAGATATTTCCCTCTCTCCGTTTTCAAACAAAATTCTGTCCATATGTTCTTCATTAAATGAAATATCTCAACTACACTAGAAGGCAAAATAGACGCTCACAGCTAACGCTTGCCGGCATTAGCTGAACACAGTCTCACCTACTGGAGATCTCATTGCCGTTGATTCCCCTTTGATATTCAGAAGATGGAGCTTACTAAGAGGTACCAGTGATGCTCTGAACATGCTAAACTTTTCCCTTCCACCATCTACTGGCTCGTCATTTCTGGTGGACTTTAAACTGCGGACGCTGAAGTGGACTGATAACATTGGGTGCAGCAGACGCCTCCATTTGGCGGTGAAGTGGTGCAGCATTACCAAGTTTAAGTTCAGAGTAGTCATTAGACTAAGCAGTGGTATAAAAAACATAAGCAGAACAGTAGTCCACCATTGTTACTGTTTCTGGCGCATGCTCATTACACAAAGCAACAATGGGCATGTGGCAGTTTAGGAGATGATGTCATCATTTCCCATACACTCGGTTTTACTTGTCCTCATGGATACAAAGTCTTAAAGAATTTGCACTGCGAGAAAAAAATCTGTCTTAGTGACCTAAAATTCAGATTGTGTGTGAACAAGAGGAAAAAATCTATTTCTAAATATATCTGTATACATGTAGACATGACCTTCGTAAACAGTCTTTTTCACAAGGTTTGTGATGTGGAAAAAACCTGCAGCCTTGATCAATCTTCATTTTGATGAATAATAAAATGAACCCGATGAGTCACAGTAGATCTTACTTGAATATACATTTAATACAACACAAATCTGACCTCAAAGAACACCATGGTGCAACATCCATACAGACACAGCCATACCAAAACCTAAAGTAACAGAACAATGATTCAGCCTTCTATAGTGTATTTCACATGTTGCAGATGTGTCCAACATTGGAGTCTAAACATCTACGGTCATAGATACATAAAGGTCTTCATCTTACAATATGTCAGCCTTCAGACACTCTGGAGCCTCCTCACATGCCTGCATGCAGACAGTGAAGGACTCTCTATTAAAACCTTGACCATGGATGAATCATATTGTCATACAATTACTATTATTACAAACAATGACATTCAGATACTTGATATTGAATTTTTTTTTTTTTCACAACAGTTTGCATTTGGGGTGAAATAATGCATGAAAGAACACTTAAGAGGAAAAGCCAAAAAGAAAGAAAAACATTATGAACGCAGCAGCAGCACCTTTTGTGACATTACTGAGTGAGGAGTGACCAGAGGTGGCAGCATTTATCTGACAGTTGAATCTTAGGGCGGATTTACAGTTTATTTCATTGGGAGAGGAGGTTCATTGTCTCCTCAGCAGGAGGATTGACAGTGAACAGCAGCGTAAGATGAGATCATCGCTCTGTGAGTGTGTGTGTGTGTGTGTGTGTGTGTGTACACACTACACCTGGAATGAAATGATAGCACTGGCAGAAATGCGACGTCCTGTCTAAAGCTATCTCTTCTGTTGTTTACTCTGTCACCTAAATGATGACAAATCAATAAAACACACAAACTCTTACAATAAAGCGATTTCAGTCTATTGAGCCTTTGACCCCTGTGAGAACTCTGTGTGTGTGTGTGTGTGTGTGTATGTGTGTGTGTGTGTGTGTGTGTGTGTGTGTGTGTGTGTGTTGAACAACACCAGCCCACGCTACTGCAGAATCCACACGTAGAGGTCAGCATGTTACCACCTAACAGCCAAACACACCAGCTCTCTTCTTGGGCTGCGTCCGACTCAGAATTTTCCCAGTCGACTAATAGTTGTAATTTAGGGTCATTAGTTGACTAGTCGCCTGCATGTTTATGATATTAATGTAATTATTGAATTATAAATTTTGGTGGTTTGAGTTGAAGGTGTGAGAAAGAATAGTGTCAGTAACATTGTTAACACTGTGCTACATTACAGAGAAATACAAAACCGTACTAATGAACCTTCATTAATATAGGCCTATATTTTATCTACAAGTGCACGTAACACACTGAGCGAGCCGCCTGTTAATGACGCTGTGGGCTAATGGGCATTAGAGGGTGACACGAAAGTGGATTTTCAGTCCCATCCCACTCCCACAAAAATAATCCCGTCCCATCCCAATCCCACAAGAATGACTCCTGTCCCATCCCGCTCCCGTGTTGTGTTTCAGTTACAGTAAAAAAAATATATATATCTATAGTACATGGATCACACAATGCCTACCTTAGTTGAATATAAACCCAAATATGACATCTAATGTTGTGTTTCGATGTTTATTGCCTAATTATTTTAACATTCACTCCATCCTGAAGCTGTTCAGAATGGCAAACACATTTGATTTCTGATGTGGTCAGACAACACGTCATAAGAACCAGTTCTGAGAGAGAAAAAATTAGTTAAAGTAGTGTTTGGTTCCTCTGACTAATATTATTATATATGGCATCATTAGATTATTAATACTGAAGCATCAGTGTTAGAGCAGCATGTTACTGTTGTAGCAGGTGTGCAGTTAAATTGGTCGTATTCGCTCTTTTTGTTGAGATGGTTTTAGAACAAACCCGGCGCACCGGCTCGTTCAAATTACTGGGCTGCCCTCTGTCATTTGGTTTCAATCCAAAACACTCCCACACAGGGGCCGTGGCATTTGGTTTAGGAACAAGTTCTCTGTCTTTCTCTTACGCTCAACTCTCTGTTTTCTTCTCCGCCTCGTCTCCCCCTCACGAAGATCGCACTGTGTGTGTGTGTAGCCCGTAGCCCCGCCTCCCCCTAAGAGACAAAGACACTCGATGACAAGAGCTTTCCCTCCGTTCATTACGCTAATGAACCAACTCACCTGGCTGCCAGACGATGCACGGCAGTGAACGCTCTTGTTGTCCAGTCTCTTTGGTGGAGAGAGACTAGGAAAACAAACAAAGCATGAATATGGCAATTAATCCCTTTTAATTTACCGTGCAATTAACCGACTTATCGCATATCGCGACAGGCCTAATTATGATTCCCAGTCCCGCCCGCTCCCGTTGACTTTTTTTCCCATCCCGTCCCAATCACGTGAAGAATAGTGAAACTGATTCCCATCCCATGGGAATCCCATAGGAATCACGTGACCCGTGGGACTCCCGAAAAAATGTCAGCCTCTAATGGGCATGTAGCTACTTCCATGTTTCAGATGATACGTCATGTTTGTAGTCGACCAATGAAGATGAGTTTACATATCACCTTGGGTTCGTCCTTCACCTTCTCAAAATGATCCCACACTTTGGATTTCCTGCCCGACATGTTATTAACTAGCCTGTGGAATAACCGCAGGTACCGGCCCTGGAAATTAGGGGTGGTACACGTTCTGCGTCTTTAACCGCCTGGTAGACAGGAGGACGGGCGCTAGGCTTTTGTGCCTCCTTTGTGCCTTAACAAGCATCGTATCATAACGTACCTGAAATCCTGAGTGCAGAGCTGATCTTCTTCCAGGAGCTGTTTATAAGTGTGTAGGCCTGTCGTCTGTGGGACAGATGTAAAGCTCTGGGTAGCCTAGTAGGACACTTCCTTTGTCTGTCCTTTCAAAGTAAATTCCCACATGTTCCAGTCATATAAGTTTTGATTTATTTTGACGAGGTGCAGCTCCTGATAGAATTTCATGTTTGCTTGTTTTTTTGTGAGTTTTTTTTTGTGCGACTAATCGACCAATGAAATCTTACCGACTAATTACCTTTCTGGTCGACCAGTAGGGGGCAGCCCTACTCTCCTCATTGGATCAGTATGATACATGATATGATATTGATATGAAGCACTATATGGCCCATTTAAGTGGGTCATTACCATAAATTAAAATATGGCCTGGCTTCCTGGTTTGAATTAAGGTCGCTGGTCGTTGGTATCTGTGTGTCAAAGAGTGACTGAGAAAATGGCTTAAAGGGAGAGAAATAAATCCAGTCTGGGTGTGTTGAGCTCAGAGTTGTGAGTCTGTGTGTGTGTGTTTGTGTTTGCATGTGACAGTTCAGCCATGTTTTTGACCGTGTGCCAGTGTGATCAGTCAGACGGTAGGGGATCAGCAAGGTGGCGTTAATTAAAGGGGCTGCGATAATTGTATGCAGAACACATGTGCACAGGTAATTACTGTTACCCTGGAGATGGCTAATTGATAGGTGGTGGCTGCACTGATAAAGATAAAGGGCTGGGCAAAGAGATGGGCGAGAGTGTATAATGGGCGCAGAGGGATAATTGGCAGGGCATGAGAGAAAGAAATGGACGGAGAGAGAGTGAAGAAGGAAAGGCAGCAGCTGACTGTAGCTTTAAACAAGGATAGTAGACGGTGTGTATTTCTAGCAAACTGTCAGGTAAATTGAAATGTTCCGAAAAGAGTAAGTACATTTCATCAGTGGAATCTAAATGAAACATTATGAGTGCTGAGTTTCTGATATAAAAACACATCCAGTTGAAAAATGGACAACATTTCCAGAACAGATTAGTATTGGGCAAGCTGTTATTGTTCTTCAGCATCAGCTAATGATGACCATACGTCATGCTTTCATCCAAAGAAGGGAATACTCTTAGCAGTATTGTGGTGCACCAACTACTCTTGCTTTGCCAGACCAATCTGCACATCATGTGTCAGTGCCAGCTCTGCCAAAAGGTCCTGCAGATCCCACCATCATTCCACTCCATGAAATATGTTTTGGAGGTTGTTTGTACAGTCATATTTTTCAGTTGCGGGTGTGAAGTACAGTGGAAACTGCTTATAGTGATCACAAATACAGTAATCAACTGCTTGTATGGATCAAAAAGGTTGGGACAGAATCAGACAAATGCTGTTTAGATTAGTGATTCCCAACTGGTCCAGCCACGAGGCCCAGATTTCTCTTCAGTCATTTGTTCAAGGTCCACACAGTTTAATGTATTCAGCGTCATACTTGCATTTGGCCATGTCACTGAGCTAGTTTGTTGTCTCTGTCATGCAGCTGTCTGTTAGGCCCAATCCCAATACCACCCCCTAACCAGTCACTAGAGACCCACATGTCCGCCTGAATCAAATGTCATTTTAAATCCACGCTGAGTCTTGTCAACATACCTCTTTTGCTGGGGTTTTTAAGAGTGGAGCAAAAACAAATTATGATGTCAGGCAGTATGAAGAAGGCATATTGATTTAGATCCGCCTATCTTGTCTTTAGCACTTGCAATTGAAGAAGAGGAAGAAGAAAAAATACTTTATTAATCCCAAGAGGAAATTCAATTTTTTCACTCTGTTGTCATACACACAGGCCCGAGTACACACACATGCACAAACAGGACCTGTGTATGCATTAAATGGAGAGCCCTGAGCGCCCTGAGCGGTAGGGGTTATGTGCTTTGCTCAAGGGCACCTCTCCAGCCACCAGTCCACACTTCATACTTGGTCTGTTGACTTGAGCCAGCAACCCTCTGGTTCCCAAACCAAGTCGCTATGGACTGAACTATTGCCGCCCCAGCACTGCTTGACAACGGCATAAGTCCTGCCAGTGGCGCTGATTGGCGAATCGAGTCCCCCCAGGGCTCTCATTGGTTGTTTTTAACTGAGAAACTGCTGATTCATGTCATGATGCCAGACGAATCAGTTAACTTGAACTCAGTGGAGTGGGCGGACTCAAAGGTCTGGCACTAAGCAACCTTTGTCGTGCAGTAGCAAGACAAAGGTTGCTTAGTGCCAGACGAATCAGTCAACTTGAACTCAGTGGAGTAGGCGGACTCAAAGGTCTGGACCTAAGCAACCTTTGTCTTGCAGTAGCACGTCTGCTTCCAGCTCACTACCTGAGGCTGATAAAGGAAATCACTTTCTCTCAATGAAAAACGTAGTGTCCTTTAAGCTTATCACAAAAATGAGTCAACGAGATGCAGCAGTTAAACTTGGTGTTTCTCTGTGTAGTTGACTCAAATAACGAGAAACATGGCTGCCAGTGATGAAGACAGAAAACAAATGTGCACAGGGAAAGCCCCTGTGGTCGAAGCCGCCCTCATCATGTGGAGTGATAATGCCCGGTTACGTAATGCCCCCTTGAGCGAGCCCTCGATGGCGATGCTGTCTGTACATTACTTTATATTAATGCATGAGAAATAAAGAGAAAGAAAAAATTCTGTTCTAATAATCATCCCATTATAGCGAACAATGTGACAGATGTGATCACTATAGGAGGCTCCCACTGTACATGCAGATACACCAGTATGGCTCACAGCTGAGAAGCATGACGGCACAAGCTCTATCAGCTGCTGGCTGCACAGACACAGTTGGATAAAATCATTTTTGGCTTTATTTTAATGGGATTTGTTGCTGATAATAAAAAGATCACATAACGCCGGCCTTATCCTGTAATATTAAGACTGTAATTCACTTTGATGAAGATCCAGCCGACGATGACACAAAGCAAGCCAGCAGAAAGGAGGCTGTTTTTCCCTACAGTGTAACATACTCCCTACCTTTGCTCTGACATACAGCATGTTCGTTAATCCAGCTCCTGTCTACCTTTCTGTCTGTCTCACACTGTGGTTCCTGACACAGGGGAGCAGGCTTTGCAGAAACACAAAGAGGGTTTAAACCTTAGCTCAGCGCTGTAGTATAGACTAAAGGTGGGGATGATCTTTAAACCTTTTTAAATCTTTACTTGGGCTCCGAGTCTGGCAGGAGGAACCTTGCTCTGTGTGTGAATGTGTGTACATGGGTGTGTTTAGTGACACCAGCAGACCATCATATCTCCCTCTTAAATACGCCTCATTTCACCTCACTCCCTTCTGTCTCACCCTTTCTCTGAGTGTATGGAAAACAACTAATTTGTGTGTGTGTGTGCACATTTTCATCCCACCTGTCATCTAACACTGGGGTTGTGATTGCAGAACGGACATCAAAACAACCCCTTCCACCACCATCATCATCAGCATCATCATCATTATGATCAGCCCCTCCAGCAAGAACAAACTGAACCCCAGCAGCAGCAGGCAGTGGCAGATCTGATAGACTTAGACCTGGACATGGTGACTGAGGTAAGGTGCAATATACCACAGAAGCACAGCGCTCCTGTTGGTGTGGTTTTAGACAAAAGCTTGGCGGGTTTTCAGTTTGTGTGAGCAGGGAACATACAGTCCTAAAGGTTACCCATCAGCCCTAATGAACAGCTTCTTCAGGCATAACCTCAGATGATTTCCTGTCTCCTGTCCTCATCCGTTCAGCGCCACTTTTGTTCCTCTCTAGTCGTAAGTCACCCCAACTCTTGACCCCTGTCACTAATGAATAAAACATGCAACCTTGCCGTTGCATAGTAACCAAGTTGAGGCAGAAAGTAAAGTGTGTATGGGTGCACCTGTGAGTTCACATCTGCATGTGTGTGAAAGACGGAGGACGAGAAGAGAAAAACACCCCGGTAGCTCTAGAGCGGAGGTCCTTTAAGGGCGGAGTGGACGTAAAGGTCAGCGTGTCTGTCAGAGAACCGGTGGGGGTCGGCGGGGTGAGCAGACAGCGGCGGTAATCTCGCCGACACACGCAGAGTCGGGCTGCTCGCAGCACATTAACAAAGCATTCATAACACTCTGATAATCACAGCAACCTGACCCCCGCAACCCCACCACCACACACGTAAAGAATATTGAGTCAAGTGGCTTAACTTAAAGCAGACAGAAAGTCTATAAACTTCCTGTACTATTTGAACACTCGCTCCAGTGGCATTTATCCTGTGCCGGGAGTTTCTGTTTGAAGAACATTAGCAAAGGCTCTGTGGTATTGACTCAGAGCACTCAGTGCCACAACATTCAGTAGCAGCTACAGGAATTTTTATGTTAAGGAGAGTGTTTTTAAAATGTGTTTTGTACATTTAATCCCATGGACATACTCTTATCAGTCCCTTCTGCATATCTTGGATATGTAGCTTATCGTCTTGTTGAGTTGATTTTTATCTGCTACGTTAGACTCCGCGGCAACAATAGTCCATATTACATCCTCCTACCCCCCACCCCACCCCCACCCCCCGATCTGTGCAGAAAAAACATACCCATCTAGACCCATGACTGTAAAACACCATGCTCACAGATCCATTTTCTGATAGATGTAAAAAGAACTTTGTGACCTACGAGAGAGAACGAGAGGGGAGATATTCTAAGAACATTCATTATCTCAAAAGAAATTATCCGCATCCATGATTTATGCAAATCTCTGACCATGTATTCAAGGCTTAAATTCCTTTACGACTAAAAATAGTTTCCTTCACTTGCCACCGGCCTAAAGATATTATTAATGTGGGGAAAAAAGGGGAGATACTAAAGAGAGGGGATCATGGGGAGACTGTGAAAGGAAACAGAATGATACAGAACAAATTCAGATCAAATAGAAAGGCTGCTGTCTTTGATAGCTATTCCCTCTGAGGCACACCACACATCCTCTTCAACTGGGGAACCGTAATGACTTGTCCAGAAGAAGACACTGGCGCAGTAATGATGCAGGGGGGTGTGGTAGCTGCTTTTAGCCCAGCTGGTTGAAAGCATCTTCATGTGGAGCAGATGACAAAGATTGTGAGTTTCTTTCCCCCTTTGGAAGATTGTAATAACTCTTGGTAGGTATGTCATCATAATCATTTCATCTCATTATCCCATCTCTCCTCACCCCTCTGTTACCTCCTTTGTGTCGCTGCCACAGTGCTCAGGTAGGTGCCACAAAAGCTTGTGTCGTGTTGCATGCAGTGTGTGATGCATGTTGCACTGGAATGTAAACTGACCCAGATAATATATAGAGAGCATAACAGCAGTGTTATTGTACCTGACTGGTATACTTTCTTTTATTCTCAGAATATCAACCAATTAGAGATTTTTGGAGACATGTCCACACCTCCTGACATCACCTCTCCATCGGTGAGTAGCTGTCACACATGCACAGATTGTGGCTGACACCGAATCGCAATGTTTGTTTAAAATAATTTACGGGTGCAAAAGCTACCGCAGTGTGTTAGTTTTTAGCCACCTGAAAAAATTAATATCAGTTTAAAGGTCCAGTGTGTAGAATTTAGAGGGACATATTTGTGGAATATAATTTCTTTAGTGTATAGTCACCTGAAAATAAGAATTCCTCGTCTACAGAGATCGCCATGTTGTGCCACCATGTTTCTACCAGAGATGGGGGACTCGAGTCACATGACTTGACTCGAGTCAGACTCAAGTCACAAATATGATGACTTGAGACTTGCTTGACTAACGTTGATAAAAGACTCAACTTGACTTTGACTTTGTATTCATGACTTGAGACTTGACTTTGACTTGAGACAGATGACTCGAAAGGACTTGGCTTTAATTCAATATTAAAGGCACGTTAAGCACCGTTGGGCGTCACTTCTGTTTACGTTCAACAATGTTATCAAACACAACGGCGCTAGCCCCGACATACAAAGTTGTTTGGAAAAACGTAATTTAAAATCTGTTTTTAACTGCCTCTCTGGACACCACGTTCATGTGTGTGCTTGCTTTCGCTGGTCCCGCGCTGGCTGGTTGGTGCTGCCTGGACCCAAATGTTTTTGTTGCCATTTGCGGAGCCTGGGCTGCCTACAGAGACCGGACTTTTTCACAGCATATTCAGAGGACATGTAGCTAGTGGATCGTGAGGAGATGTTTGCTGTATGTGATGTATGACTTGACTTGTGACTTGCTTAACCTGAGCAATGACTCGACTTGACTTGCTTGATTCTCACCACAACTAACTTGGGACTTGCTTGAGACTTGAAGGTAAAGACTTGAGACTTGCTTGTAACTTGCACATGTGTGACTTTCCCCCATGTCTGGTTTCTACAGTAGCCCAGAACGGACAAACCAAACACTGGCTCTAGATAGGGCCATTTGCATTTTCGTATTGGACACCGTAGTCAGAAGCCTTTCTGCAACAAGCAGCATTGGAGAAACACTGATTTATAACATGAAACTGCTTTAGTCAGTATTTTTACAGGTTTAAATCACTTGGTCAGTTTGTTTAGGAGAGGAGGAGACCTCTGCGGATAATTGGGCTCCCAGTAAAAACCTCCTAAACACTGAATTCTAAACAGGAGAACTTTAAGCTGGTTGCAGTTGGTAATCCTCACCACTAGATGCCACTAAATCCCCCTGAATCTTACACACTGGACCTCTAAGTGTACACTATATTTAGAATATTTTCACTGCTTTACCTTGCTATCAGATAGCCTTTACCGAGGGGGGTCATTTTACTTTGCAGAACGTTGGAGTTGCTGGTCTAGCACAGCCTCGATTGGTTAATGTGTAAGGTAAAGCGGAGAAAATCTTACAAATACAGCGTACACTTGCACGGATATAGATTTTGTTGGTGGGACTTTTTTTAAGGTGACTAAAATACATTTTACTGTGGAACCTGTCGACAGCAGTACATTGTTAAATGTCTGTGCTGGTGGATTTGGTCGATCACAGACACTAGCAAAGAAGCAGTACATAAAATAAGCACAGCAGAAGCATCACATAGCTTGGACCACCAGGTATGCCACAGTTAAGGCTGGAAATGATAAAAGAAATAAGCTATTTTGCTGATGTCCCATATTTCCACAATTGACATCAGTTGCCAGTTGTCTACCCTGAAGTGAGTGTTGGTGTCGCAGTGATTTGGTCTCTAAAATCCTAACTGTATTTCCGATGATGTGCTTTTTCCTCAATTCCACCTCTGATCACAACCCGCGCAGACCCCCGCCTCTCCAGCCAACACCCTCGACCCCTCGCAGGGCCTGCAGCCTCCCACGGAACTATTTGCTCCCTTCAATCCTGCGTCTGTGCCCTCAGGTAGGACCTTGTTCATTTTCTGCTTAAATACACCACCGCCACAAGCGGAGGGGAAAACAAACGCAGCGGGAGAGAGGGCGTCGAGAAAAGGAGATGAAGGGGAGCTGGAGAGTCAGAAGCTTCGGAGGCGGAGGGCAGAGGAGAGAGGGGAAGAGAAGAAGAGGGGGGTTGAAATAAATAGAGGGGGACGGAATAGAATTGAAATGTAGATGAGGGGAGGGGAAAGAGGAGAAAAGGTGGTGTTGGTTGTGTGTTGAATATGAAATGCATCATTAGCTTGCTGCCTCAGATGCTGCTGATTTACCTGTGGCTGAAGCGACTGTGGTGGTCAGGGGAAAGGAACAAAACATGCTGAGATGATTGTAGTGAAAACTCTCTGTATGCACAGGGCCACTGTGAATTACATGTTGGTATATATTTTATAGTTTCCCCGGTCTCTTCTCCTTTGCTCCAATCCTCACCTCTGTTCGTCTCCTCTCCCCTCTCCGTGCATATGTCAGGGTAGCAGGGTGGCCGAGGTTAAATGTCAACTTTCTCTGCTGTAGGTAACAACTGGAGACCAGAAACAGGCGAGCAGTGAGTGTGTAATAGAATGAGCTTCTACTGATGAGTTTGAGTGATTTTAATGAGTGTGTGTGGGGTTCTTCCTTTTCATAATGACTCTCCCTCATTCTGGAGGTAATTATGATAGTTCACCATGACCATCAAGAGACACCACATTAGCTGCAGGCAGAAGTAGGGCAGCACTCTCTGGTGATGCATGGGTTATTATCTGTGTGTGTTTGTGTGTAGAAGTAAAGCAGTGAGCATATGCACTGTGGGTATTTTAATCACTTCCTTCTTTGTCTTCTTTTTGACTTTATCATTAAAATTTGACTAAGTACCGACCTTTTCTTAACCTCAAACTCTTTGTTCTCTCGCCCCTCACCTCCAGGTTATGTGACGATGGGAGCAGTACCCCCCGGCCACTGGTCACAGCAGGCGTTCGCTGCCCAGACACCGCTGGCCTTTGGGGTCCAGTCTCCTCTAGGTCCGGTCGCCCAGGTGCTGCCGGGCGGCCAGCCTCTGATCTGGGGCCAGGCCAACATCTTCCCTGCCACCCAGCAGCAGTGGGCAGCCATGGCAGCCGGAGCCTTCCCCCCTACAGCCTACCTCCCTGCCCAACCTGTGGGCACTCTGCCCGCCGCCATGTTCCAGACTCTCACCCCCGTCACGACTGTGACTCCAGCCGGCGAGAGCCATTCAGGTGCTGGAGCCAGCGCCTCAGCTCCCTCCCCTTCAGCGTCGTCGAGTCCGCAGCACGGGGAGAGGGCGAGGAAGATGGGCAAGGAGATGTTCAAGGTGGGGAGATATCGGATGGGACCAGAATTATGATCATTAGAACTATATTTTCTACCTTGTCTTTTTTAGAAAGTATGACACAAAGAAAAGGCAGCAAAAATCAATCAGAGGAACCAGGAACCATGTTTAGCTCGTCATTTGTTTCTGATGTTTCTGGAGCATTATATGCCTTTATTAGAAAACCGACAGGGAATGAGGGGAGAGAGATGAGGAACAATATGCACAGGTCCCTGACTGGTCATAAACTGGGGACTTGTGGACATTGTCAGTGCCATAACTTGGCAGTCTATGCCAGTGGTTCCCAACTGGTGGGTTGCTGTCCAAAAGCGAGTCGAGGGTCCACTCTGAATGGAGCACAAGTGACTCGCGAATGTGTCAAGTTTCTAAAAAAGACACTTTATTTTGAAGTACAGTGAATTTCCAGCACAGAGCTTTTATTGTGAAGTACCGTTTCCTGCTGTAGAGTGAGCGACTAACAGACAGCCACTTAACAGAGACAGCAAACTAGCTCTACGACACGGCCAAATGCAAAGATGACGCTGAATATTTTAAACTGTGTGGACCTTGAACTAATGACTGAGGAGAAATCTGGACCTATTGTGATTTAGATAATCCCCCCACCCCCCAGGTCAAGGGCAGAGTATCGGTACTCAATCCCTTCAAGGTATTGACTGAAATAACCCAGTGCCAAGTAGTATCGAAACTTCAATTGCATTCCATTTTATTGACCCAGATCAAGAAAAAAGGTGAATATTTGTATGGTTTTGCTCCCAGTCAGTCACCACAAGATATTTTAGGCAACTAAATGCTTTCATTCTCATGACGTATGGAATGAAGTACTCTTTTAATATCAGTATCACTTTATGGGTACCGGTATTGGTACTGATATCGGAATGTTTTAAACAATACCCAGCCCTACCCACATCTGTGTTTGGTTATGGGGTGCATTTGCACGGGATAAGCAAAGACTGTATTAAATTTGAATTTACTGAAAATGTTCCCGGATGTTATGTCAAGGCTCTGCATGGGTCAAAGTAAATGCATTAGAAAAGGTTCTTTCATGCAACTCTGCTCACTTTAATGACCACCACAAGTCAGGCAGCAGGATTCCAACAGTGTCACTTTACTCTCTTCAGATGTATTTGAGCTCTTTTTTTTCTGCAAATGGGTCTCCATGCTGTGAAGCAAGATAAGCCTTCTGAACTTGCACCCAAAATGCTGTCAGAACTTTTATTTGTAATTGCCAACGCAGCCTCCATAATCCTCAAAACAGACCCCAAGTCACCAAGACGCCAATTTGCACAGGACTAATATTATTACACGACCTCTGTGTTTAGAACCATTTGATTAAGATCATAGATGACCTTAATTATTACAGATTACTGGCCTAAAGACTGTAGTGGCTGCAATGTATCCTCACACAACAGTTTGCATGATATTCTACGATATATGTTGCCTAGGCAAGTGAAGTTGCTGTGGTTGGTTTTAGGAAAAGAAACAAAAAAAACACTTCAGAAATATTAATGTCTGAGTTCCATTTTGAATGCACCTGCAGTGAGTCAAAGTGTTTAAGTCTCTGTGCCCAGTTTTAACGTCGGCCTTCTTGACCTTCAGGATTTCCAGCTGGCGAAGCCTCCGGCCATGCCGGCGAAGAAGGCTGAACAGCCCGGCTTAGCAGGAACCTCAGAGGCATTCAGCACTTACTTCAGCCGTGTGGGCACCGCCCAGGACACGGACGACTGTGACGACTTCGACATTTCTCAAATGAACCTGACACCAGTCACCTCCACGACACCGTCCACCAACTCACGTAAGAGCTCAGCTATTCGTGTTTGTCTGTTCTCTAAGTTACACGCTTTTCCCGTAGCTACGTCTGACTCGACTCATCCTCCCTGCAGCACCCACCCCAGCTCCCAGGCAGAGCTCTCCCTCCAAGTCCTCAGCCTCCCATGTCAGTGACCCCCCCACCGACGCCACAGACCCCCCCACAGACGACTCATTTGGGGAAGCAGAGGGCAGCCCAAGTCGCAGTGGAGAGGAAGATGCTGTAAGTGTGTGTAGTTGTGTGTGTGTGTGGGATAAGTCAAGTGTGTGTGTGCCTTTAATAACTCACTCCTTATGTTGCTATAACCTGCGCAGCGTGTTGAGATCTGCTGATAAATAGCCTTTGTAGCGGTGTTGGCGGGCCAGGTAATCACTCTGGCTGATTAGGGGGCCGATGCTGTTGTGTCCTGTAGTGTGTGTGTGTGTGTGTGCACATGGAGAGTGTGTTTCTGTGTGAGCATGAGCAGTGGTGTACCTGCATAAGTATGTGGTTCAGTGTGTGTGTGTGTGTGTGTGTGTGTGTGTCTGCCTGGTCAACACAGCGTTAAATTAGCTGGTGGAATTGTCAGAGACATCATTAAGCTGTTATTAATACCAGCCAGGTAGCATCCATACATCACCACTTCTATATGGACAGACTCATCTGTGGCGAGATAGAGGAGAAATAACGTCCCCAATTCTTCTTCCAGGGGCAATTAATATTTATTTTAACCAGCAGCACCTCCACCCAGGAGAGATAGTGAGAGAAATTAAGGAAAGATGAGAAGATAAAGAGATTTTTAGGGATGGCGGAGAAACTCCCTTTGCCTTTGACCAAAGTCCTTGCAGAAGGAGTGACCTTCCAAGACTTTTGTAGCTCTTTCCTGCCATTTTTCTTTCTGTCTCCTTCTCTCTTTTTTGTGTTTCTTTCATGCTTGCCTCTTTCTTCTCTTTTGCTCTCCACTCTCCAGGCGTGAAACATTAGTTTTATGCCTCCAATCCAGCTATTATTGAAAAAAAATAGAGGACTTTCACACTGCTGAAAATGTCACCGGGCCTGAATAACACCCAGACACTTTACACAACCCAGAGAAATGTGCATTGGTGGCGGCACCCAGTGAGTGAGTGCGGCAAAAAAGGTTACAAAGAAAGACGGGAAAGATGGAGCGAAGGCAGAAAAACAACCTCCCACTCTCTGCGAAGCGAGGTGTGAAAAGCGGAAGTGTTTTTGGAAGAAGAGAAAAAGCAGTGGATCAATAGAACAAAGGCTTTTATAAAAGAGAAAGAACTGTAAATGAGTGCTCGCATGTATGTTTGTGTGTATTTGCAAGAGACTGCGTGGGCTGTGGGTTCTGTCTCCAAGTGTCCTTATTTCTCCTCCGAGTATTGACACCTTTTCTCTTTTGCTTCCTGTTTACGTCTGCTCTTTTAGTCTCTACCGATCCTGCAATCCTTCTTTCATAATTATTCTTCTCTGTCTACTTCCACTTCCCCTTACTTCCTTCTCTTATACCCCTCCATCGACTTTTCTTCCCATACTTTCCTTCCTCCCCTTCTTCCCGTCTTTAGGCGTGTGGTTCTGGGTCGCCCTGCCCCAGCGAGACAGCAGAGCCCAGCCCAGACCAGGCCAGTCCAGAGGCTGGGAGCTAGATAGCAGCAGGGCAGGGTAGGTATCAATACCTCTCCTGTCCCCTAACACCTCCTCCTTCACTTCCCAGCCCTTACCTGTTCTCCTGGTTGACTGTTGTACCTCACATTGATCTGCCCAGGGTCTCCATCTATTTTTTCATATTTTCCTTCTTCTGTTGCGTCTTTGGTCTCATTTTCACCATTTCCCTTTGACTTGCTCATGAGAAGGCATGTGTTTGACTGAGTGTGAGTGTCGTGTGTGTGATCATGGATGGATTACTGAATGGGCTGATCAGACACAGGCCCTGGGTCCCAGAGTGTCAGGGGGGTCCCCTGTCCTTCACCTGCATAATTTCACATAAATTAACACATACTGACCAGGAAGAGACTCAAAATGACCACAAAGAGACACAGAAAGACCACAAAGAGATGCAAAGGAACTGCAAAAGGACACAAAATAACCAAAAATGACAGGAAATCACCTCCAAGAGACACAAGACAACCACGAAGATACACAAAATAACTTCAATGAGACACAAAACGACTACAAAAACAGGCAAAACAACCACGAAGAGACACAAAATGACAGAAAAGACAAAGAGACACAAAGCAACAACAAGGAGAAACAAAATTAGGACACAACCACAAGAAGACAAAAAAATTCACAAGGAGACACAAAATGACTTCAGAGAGACACAAAATGTCTACAAAAAGAAAGCAATCACAGGGAGACACAAGCTGTCCAAGAAAGATGCAAATGGCCTCAAAGAGACACAAAACAACCACAAGGGGATGCAAAATTCCTTCAAAGAGACATAAAATGACTACAAAAAGACAGAATACAACCACAAGAAAACACAGAATTATCTGAAAGAGACAAAACAAGCACAAGGAAACACAAAATGCCACCAGAGACACAGAATTATCTGAAAGAGACAAAACAAGCACAAGGAAACACAAAATTACTCCAAAGAGACACATATTAACTTGAAAGAAACATCAAATCACAAAAAGATGCTTAACAACTACAAACAGATGCAAAACCACCACAAAGTCAGTGTGCCTTGCTCCTGTGTAGCAGAGGTGGTGGGGCCCTTTGCCTATCTGTGCCCAGGGGCCAACTGTCTCATGATCCGCCCATGTGTGTGTGGTTGTGCATGTGTGTGTGGTTGTGCATGTGTGAGTATTTGTGCATGTGTGAGTATTTGCTTGTGTTTCACTCTGTGTGTTGTTGAAGCCTCGACTGGAGTTTTGTAAGTATCTCTTCTGATGTGGCATCACGTGTGTGAGTTTTTCAAACAATAGGTGACATGTTCATCACGCATGATCGCTTTGGCCGTAGTGCTCCGTGCCCTCATTGTGTCCTGTCTTTGTGACGTGTACTTAAATCATGCCCAGTTCCCTGAATAGCACACATCTCACTTGGAGAGCCAATAGCGTGTGACAGCCAATCAGAAACTGTGCACTTCAGTGAACCGGACGTCATCTGGGATTTGCCAATGTTGTGCGCAACATGCTGATCTCGGATGTTTAGCTTAATATAAAAATGATGCGTGCTGTCATTTTTATGCATTATGTATGTTACATGATGAAATGTAACTCATAATATGTGCGTTATTGTAAGAGGATCAAACTGAGAACGACAAGCAGCGACTATCAGAACTCAGGGAACTGATGATGTGTGTGTTTTATACTTTGTGCGCTTCATCCTGCAGGAAAACTTTCACACAACTTGCACAGGCTGGAAATTTGTTTTAGAGATGTGTCAACATGCTGTTTGCACAGAGACAGAGGGGCGGGCACACAACACACACACACACACACACACACACACACTAAAGAAGAGAGACGTTTTGATCCCTGCCTCCCTACCCGGTGTCCTCACCCACACAACTCCCGAGTGTGGCTCCTTAATGATAGCTGCTGGCACTCACATAGGGAAAAATGTAATGGTTTTGTTTTCATCAGCTAATACTGGGGTGCCAAGATTAATGACTGCCCTGGCATAATTGGCATTAATTAAAACCCAAGAAGCCTTCTAGTCCTTCCCCACTCCAGGAGAGGAGGAGGGACGGCTGAGCAGCCTCTCTCCCCTGTTGGCCACCGTCCTCATATTGAGACAGTCTGAAAGCTGCAGGGCAGCAGGTGGATGTGGGCCTTAAGTGGGAGGACGGATTGTAGAGTACCGAGTGCTGAGTCTGGCTGCACACTGACTGTTATGGCCAGAAGCACCGAGTTTTTCCTCTGTAGTAGGTGGACTGCTTTGGTCCTGGTCCAATGACGCTGCTCCCATATGGTGTTTACTTGCTCAATCACATCGACTTTAGACAACTCCCCAAACACCCCCCCCCACACACACACATACACACCTGTGCAATAGGCCCAGTTATTCCCCAGATGAGCACACCTGTGATCGATACTGTCACCACCTGTGCTCACATTGGAGCCAAAAATGTGTGTTTGCTGCTGGCCATGACCGCCTGTCTTGTCCTCCCCCTCCCACTGTGTGCTTCAGACAGACATGTGTTCAGGCTAGTGGGAGTGTAAGTGTTTTTTTCTGGGGTGATCTCATCATGTCCAGCGAACGCTCCCGAGTCTCAGCCGTGAAATGGCCTGCTTCCACGGTTCACTGAGCAATCTCACATTGCTCCCCCGGCCCAGGGCCTACCACTCACACACACTCACACACACACACGCACATTAAATGTCCACACGTGTACCAGCCAGGCCAGATATTTTGGCCTTCAGGCTGGTGCTAGGCCAGCACATCGCTCATATCTCCACCCGGTTCCTCCCCTCCCTCTCTCGGGGTTTATGGAGCTGAAGCGGCCCCGCTTGGCAGCACTGGTTAGATGATGCGGGATGACACTGCCGGGCTGTGGCTCTGGTGCAGGGGCTGAGCAGTGTGTGCTTGCTGTCACTGCTTGTCTCAGCCTCTTTGTCACCTCTCTCAGGGCTGCTGGCAGCTACTTTCTGCTGACTGTCTGGCCTTGGCCGGCCTCACAGTTACAGCTCTGTATCCCAGAGCCCCGAGCCTCGGCTAAAGCATCTCTCCCAACTTTAACCCCACTTTTATGTGCGGATGAAAGCCGATGCAGATTATGCAACAGGTCAGGTTTTGGTGTGATTTTGAGCGTGAAGCAGCTTTTGAAAGTCTTTCTCCTTTTTTTTTTCCCAGAGCTGCTTTCAGACACAACATGAATAAAGTCTTACTTTATTTGTGAAAATCTGAACACTGAATTGATTTTACCATGTGTGTGTTTTGGCCCCAGATAACCAGTGGACAACTATTAATATCATGAACATTAACTTTAACAGGGCTACAATAAGCTCCTGTTTACATTGTTAATAAATCTGCCCAAGATGACATTGAAATCCCTTGATTTGTCCAAGTGACAGTCCAAAACCTAAAGATATTTCATTTACTATTACATATTTGAGAACCTGGAACCAGAGAATGATGTTTTTGTACATGCAACTGTGTGAAGAGAGCGTTTATGTAAAGATAGACTATGCAGGATAACAATGTATAGAATCATTCATTCATTTTCAGTAACCACTTATCCTGTTAGGGGTTGCAGGGGGACTATCACAGGGCTGACACATTAACCCTTTCAAGACAGGAATTGTGCAAATTTGCAGGAAAGCCCAATCAGTCTTCTTTCAGCATTGGCAGTATAAAAACAAAATGGGGGAGTGCAGCAAAATGCCGCCTACCTACTTTTGTTTATACAGAATGTGCCTTTTTCGGGGCAATGGGGGGCGTGAGCAAGTAACAAAACGTGTAGCTCAGCGTGTGACGTAAACAGTGACGTGGGAGAGAAGCCGCGGCTGGTCAGACAGAGATTCTCTCATAAGTCGGTCCGTCCTTCACCGTCCCCGTCATCTGACGGTTAATGGCCTCTTTGTTTGCGAGGACAAGGAGGGCGCGCAATTCCTTGTCTCCCCAGTTGCTCATCTTTACAGTGTCTGTCAGGTTTGTGTTTCCCTCTTGCTACTAGCTGCTCGCTAATTCCTGCTATCAGCTGTTTCCTGTTTATCCACCGCCAGTGGGTCGCACGTGCGGCGTCATCAACAGCTCCTCCCGTTGCGGAAGGGCGCCTCTGTCTTTTTAAACTCAAAAGGTTCCACCAATATGTCTACCCTACGAGGCGGAAAATTGGGCACCTTGGATCAACTCACCAATCCGGCTCTGTGTGTCTAAACGCTCGCAGCTTGCCGGCAAAACGGCCCAACATTTGCGGAAAATCTGGCAGCGTAAAAGGGGCTAGTGAGAGAGACGACCATTCACACTCACATTCACACCTACGGACAATTTAGAGTCACCAATTAACCTGCATGACTGTGGGAGGAAGCTGGAGTACCCAGAGGAAACCCACGCTGACACAGGGAGAACATGCAAACTCCGCACAGAAAGACTCCCCCCTTGCTGTGAGGTGACAATGCAAACCACTGCACCACTGTGCCGCCCAGAAGTAATCCCTCTCAATCATCACTTATGAAGAGTGTGGCTGTGTATTCTTCTGCAGAGACTCTGCCCTCCACCTACTGTATATTGTGTTATTGCCTTCTTATTCTCCATGTCCAGGGCGTGTGCCCCCACAGCACTCAGGTGAGGTCGAGGCTTTATTAAAAGGTAGCGATCAGGTGCCAGACTGTAAGCAGCAAGCTTCCAAGAGACAGCGCAGAAGAAACACAAATATAGTGCGGCAAAACACCAAATGAGAATGTATCTGGGTTTGGCTTTTACTTTTTCCTCCAGACCCTCACCTGTTCCTCTTGACTCTATGTTAAGGAAGTGGAGTCTCACAACTCAGGATAACCATCAGGGTTTCCCCAAGTTAGACATGTTCGCATAAATGTCTCTTTGCTTCACTTAATGCCGTATGATTGAACTGAGGGGCAGCACACAGTGGCACCAGAGACGGCTGTATGTGATGAGATTTGAATAACGTCATTCATTTTTGGGCTTAAAATGATGTCACACATCAGCAGAACCTCCTGTCACTCTAGTCTGCTCACATCCTCAGTTTGCATCCGATCCTATGAACATTAGGTACCAGATCCATGTGTGGCAGCTACTAGCAGACCCCAAACTCTCTGCACAGAGTGAGAGACGTCTTCCAGAATATAATAGGCCAGCCAGTAGTCTCCAATCAAGTTGTCTGCATGGCAGATTGAGTGGCTGGCTGTAATTATGTGTACGATAATAACGGGCCCATTGTGAGTGACTGCAGCAGGCTTGGTGCTCTGACTGCAGGGTGTTCCATCATCCGCTGTTGTCTTCCGGCTCAGTTGGGGAGAAATACAGACATGATGACTCATAACTGGTCTTTCAAGGCGCTAGTTTATACCTCTGATTCATACTGGTCCTGGAGGGAGCCTGCAGTGGGAGAGAATATGCATGTGCGCGCACAATGACACACTCAGAGACAATAACTTACACACACACACACACACACACACACACACACGCACACACACACATAAAAAGCCTCCGAGAGTGAGGGGTGAATTTTTCAGTGGGAGCTCTCAATGAGCTGAGAGAAGTGACGTCGCCTCCAAAGTGGTGCGCTACTGCCACCTGGTGGCCATGGTAGGTACAGGAACTAACGAAGCTTTGCAGGTCTGGATCTGACTTGTCGGGGCTTGTAGGTGATACTTGCAGTTCGGCTGGTCGAGAGAATGAATCAGAATTATGAACTTGGGTCCTCCCTTTTAATTGTGCAACATTCAGAGGAACTGTTGAGGCCAAACATTACAAATCCAGCCAGGTTTATATATTGAGGGGAAAAAGAGGCTGTTTAAAATTGCTGATGTTTTTCTCTCTCATGCACAGAAGGGGAAGGACCCTCTCTACGCCCAGATCAACAAAGGGAAGAAATAAAGAGACACACAGGAAGACAGACCTGACCAGCACTGAGAGAACAGGAGGAGAACCCTCACCTTGTGTGTGTGTGTGTGTGTGTGTGTGTGTGTGTGTGTGTGTGTGTGTGTGTGTGTGTGTGTGCGTGCGTGTCTGGCACATTTCCCTGCCAAGCCCTTCTTCTTCTCCTCCTCCGGCTAACAACCTCCCAGGAGGAGCCTCCACACTCCCTCTGTCCTCCTCCTCCTCCTGTGCTCCACCTCCTCCTCCTCTCTGCAGCCTCCTCTCCTCCTGAGAGGAGAGAGCCCTCTCGGTCATTCACTCCAGGCAGGAGGGATATCAATCACTGAGACGGATCCAGTTCTCCCTCCACTGCGCTGTCTTCTCCTCTCCTCTCTCCTCCCTGTGGCGACTCACACCCCAGCCTTACAGAACATAACCTGCTCCTTCCCTCTCTCCCTCCTTCCCTCCCTTCCTCCCTCCTCCCTGTCTTCGCTCTCACACTCCTCCCTCTGCCTCCTGTGTCTGGCCAGAGACTGTGCTGCCAAGGAGGGACTGAATCAAGCAGTGCCTCCCTGTCTCCGACACACACCCACGCAAACACGCACGCTCATCGGGATTAGAATGATCATCTTTCGTTTTTAACTGACAGAATCTGCATCTGTAGCGAGGAGATCCCACAGGAGGAGCTTAGACTCTAACGAGCCTATCAGGGACGGCCCGTTACTGGGATCACTGCTTCTGATTGGTTGGTTGGTTCGGGCGTTGTCTCCCCATTCTTGTGAGTGTCTGCTGGATCACTATGCAGAAACAGACTCTCTGGGAGCTACTCACACACCAACTACACGCATACTGTGCACACAGCAATCAGCCTACATGCACCCACCACGCACACACACACACACACACACACACACTCACACTCATCTCTCACCCTCTCTAACATGCATACACACAGTGATTTGCCAAACGTCTCTCCTCGCAGACAGACTCACACAGAGGCCAGAGGACCGGACATACTGAGGAATGGACCCTGAGAGGGAAGCGAGTCCAACAGATTCTGTGATCGAACTGTTCATTCTCTATAGCTTTTGTACAATACCGATTAAAAAAGAAAAAAAGAAGAAATTGAAAAATGGAATTTTTATTTTATAAGTCAATCAAGCCGCTGGGGTCAGCTCTATAGGAGTTATAGAGTCAACATGGCTTTAAGGCATCTGATCGTTGGTTTGCCAAACTCATTTTGTAAATAACGAAGACAACAACCATTCTGTCCACCGGACTTCTGTGCCATAAAATAGGAAGGCTTCAGTTATGCAAACTTGACGTTAACCCAAGCAATACCAACATATGTTTTCTTTTTCCTGTTTTGTTGCCCTCTGATATCATTTTGTTCTTGTGCATGGATGTTGTAGGTCTTCGTCTTAACCTCACTTACTAATCCTGATTCCAGCTGCACATCTTTACCCCTTATTGGTCCTTTCAGAGTCCCACCACCTCACATTATTATGTCCCAAACAGATTTGCTTCTGCAGTTTATGTTGCCACAAGTACGCACCGCAGCCCCACGTTTTCGCACCACTCCCTATGTTGCAGTCTCACTCTCCTCCATCCCACCCCACCCCCCCAGAATAGTCTTTAAGATACAGTGATGCTCTGCCCATCTGTCTGTCTGTTGGTCAGGTGCCAAACCGCTGCTGTCCGAGCGTCTGTGTGTGGACTGCAGCAACCTCTGCTACAACTACATCAACTGTGATGCCAATGACTCCCTATTTTATGGCCAGAGTCCCCATGTCACTTGAGAACTCTTTTGGACTATGACGTTGATTAACTTAAACATTTGACAACTAGAAGACGAGCAAAGAAGTTGAATAAAAAGGGAAACGTTGCTGTTTGAGTACATAACATTTCTAGACCTATTTTAACTTTACCTCAGCTAACAGTTTCTTAATGTAAATTGACACATTATTTTTATCTTTATGAATATGACATTCTACAGTGGGTTTTTAGATAATTTTTTGGTTCTCTCTTGATTTATGTATTCCACCATGTATTACTGTTACAAATAAACACATCCCAAATGACTGATACGTCTATTTATGTGTCTTGGTTTGTAAGTGTGTGTAAGAGAGAGTGTGCCTAATGGTGTGTGCCTGGCAGAGGTGACCCTCAGTGAGGCTGTAGTTAGTGTAAAGTGAGTGTTACAGTACTTTGTTGTAATTTAACACAGCTTTAATGGCCTGTCACATTCTGCTACAGCGGCAGCCTCTAATGCAAGCTGTCATAGGCTTTATTAGCAAGCGACTACAAAACAAGGACTTCAGGCTTCTTCCTTTAGCTTTACTTCTCCCTTCCTCCCCGTGGAAAAGGTTAAGACATTAGAGCACTTTGTTGATTCCATATTATACAGGAGAAATGAGAGCTGCAGACTTTATCCATCCATCCATCTTCATTTGCTAATCCGGGGCCGGGTCGCGGGGGCAGCAGGCCGAGCAAAGCACCCCAGACGTCCCTCTCCCCAGCAACGCTTTCCAGCTCCTCCTGGTGGATCCCAAGGTGTTCCCAGGCCAGATGAGATATGTAACCCCTCCAGTGTGTTCTTGGTCTGCCCCGGGGCCTCCTACCAGTGGGACGTGCCTGGAACACCTCTAATGGGAGGCACCTATGAGGCATCCTGATCAGATGCCCAAACCACCTCGACTGACCCCTTTTGACTTAAAGGAGCAGCGGCTGTACTCAGAGCTCCCTCCAGATGTCTGAGCTTCTCACCCTATCTCTAAAGGCTAGTTCACATTACACGATTTTCACCCTGATTTTGCGTCGCGGAGACTATCGTAATGTTTTGAGTGTTCATACCTGGTGATGTGTGTTTCTGTCAGCAGGAGTCTCGCCAACTGCGTTACGACCTGTGTGTGCACACCACAAGATTTCTGCACCGAGCCCTCGCCGACAGAGCCCCAGATAACGCGGTGACGTCACCAAACTTGGAGACGACACAACGTAAAGACATGGATATTCTTTATTATCCTGGGTCCAAACACAACATGCTCCCTGTGATCCTGTGGACGCCACCATTGTTGTTGTTGCTTGCCGGCTTGCCAGTGTTGCCAGATCTTGGGAGAGAAACAAGCAACCAGGGCTATGGAAACAAGCCCAAAAGAAGCGACTGCAGTCTGACATACTATTATGCGTTTAAATAAGTTATTAAACGGATATATATAGAGGAAGTTGACGTTTAGAGAGCAAATAAGCAACTCCACTTTAGAAACAAGCCCAAAGTCGCAGCTAATAAGCAGACCTGGCAACCCTGCGGCTTGTCCTCCTCACATTTCTTCCGTCCTCCTGCATGCTGATGTGGGACGTATCCTGCTTCTCATTGGCTGATGCTCTTTGTCAGTCGTGTCAGCCTTGTCCAGTTTTTACTAGCATGCCAGATATCCAGTCCCAGTCACAGACGAGGGGGCGACTTGCTCGTAGGCTTGTTCACACATGAGGACTCGTCGTGGCAGACTATCTGCCGACTCACCTCTGACCCAAGGTGGCTCTCAAGATCCTCTGCGACGTCCAAATCACAGTGAAAATCGTGTAATGTGAACTTGTCTTAAGGCTGAGCCCAGCCACCCCAAATCTCTCTCACACATAAAAAAACAAACATTTTCTCCCTTACCTACAGTGCCAGCTCACCGTGCAGTTAGTTTCAGTTTTATGAGATGAGGTATTGAGAAGTTCATTCATGATTTTTTTTCATCTATTTATTTTTTTGCTACCACCCACATACTGTGTAGCTGAATGGAATTTTGTTCATCGCATTGAAAAACTACATTTGACAGCAACGTGTCCTTCCAAAAACACTGTCCCAGATACTGGATAATCCACAAACCTCACCGTCAGCAGTTTTCTTTGGGAATATTTCTTCTGTGAAAACTGTCAACAGTGAGGTCTGGATTGTGCTGGATTACCGGTTTTGTATCGAATAGTGTTGTTGTGTAACGCCCCCTCAGTGGTAATGGTTTGAGCTAAGAGTCTGGTTCAGGTTTAGGTAAGGGCTCATTAATTTTGCAAAGATGAGTTGCAGTTGATTTTTTTTTTCAACTGTATTCTTTTTTAATACAGTGAGTCTCGCACATTAAATCCAGTTCATCACTGGTGTCACAAACTTCAGACTAATGTCTTAAAACTTTAGCAGATAAGATATGAACAATTTGCATGACTGGATACAACCAAGGATTAGTGGAAAGGTGTTTTTGTAGGGTTAACTGACGCTTTAAAGGGGAACACCACCTAAATTACAAATTCCAATATGTTATTCCCATGGCCTTGAAAGGTTCGATCAGTATTTGTGAACATGAGCTACTCCCTCAAAGCCAGACACCAGAGAAGTAAGTGCCAGACTTGTGATGTCATAGGGCAGGGGTGTCAAATTCATTTTAGTTCATGGGCTACATACAGCCCAGTTTGATTTCAAGTGGGCCAGACCAGTAAAACCATTGCTTGTTGAGAATATTTTGCACAGTGTTTAATATCTTTAAACATGACCACAGTAAGTATTGATTGTTATTTCAGAGAGCTGTATTCTGGTCAGGGTGGAAAAGCCTCTGAGGCAGCATTTTACCTGAAGTATCTACTCACTGTTTAAGTTGCTCCTAAAACCTGGCACCTCTCAGCCTTCACATGTGCTTCAATATTAAGTGCAAAGTCATCTAGTGGACTGGATTGAACCCTGTGTTGTAGGGTATAAAGTCTGGAGCTGCTCCATAGACAATGAATTGGAACTTTACTCTATTGTAGTGGTCTCCATTCAGAAACAGAAAATGTACCCAGATACCCAGAATGTTCCCCTGAGTGCTTTCAGTGTAATCTATTACATCTTTCCAAAGTCACTGTCTATGAATGTTTTCAGACCTTCAAGGACTTTTTTTCTGTCTGCATTTGCAACCAATAGGAACACGGAAATATTATACTGTGAGCAGGCTGCCAGTTGGAATAACAACATTACTTTTAATCATGTATATCCACCATTATATATATGCTCAGTAAAGCCTGGACTTTACTGTCGGTCCATTCGTCCCTGAATTCTTCCATTTTTTTTCTGGTTACGAGCTGTTGTCTGTCTTTTGTGCTGTCAGTTGTTTACAGACTGGCTGTTCATCCAATTAATGTACCTTTACATCAGTCAAGGTTTCCCTTGAGTGCCTACTGTGAAATAAAAGCTGAAAAATTCCCTCAAAACAGTGTCCTAAGTACCTCTGTCATTCCTACTTCTTGTGGTGCAGACTCAAGAACTATACTGTGTCTCAAATCACGTACTTCTGTAATTACACTTAATATTTTGAGTGCATAAGTGCGTTCACACTGAGAAGTATGGAAAAATGCAGTGCACTATGAGTACCTGGATGGTGCACTCAAAACGGTCAAGAAGTTGAGTGTGGAACTATGGACACTTCTCGCCCTCAATGGTCGCCATCTTGGCTGCGTAGCAGAAGGGGAGGGGCCACTTTTCAAACTGGAAATAGCGGCCGAGGACTGTGCGACCGTGAACGTTGCTGCATTGTACAAATACATGTGTTTTTTGCACTAAGCACCACTATACTGTTGTCAGGTATAAGCCAGTATGTTTATTGGGTTAATTTAGTAGTCTGTAATGATTTGGTACCACGAACGATAATGAATGCTAGTTTGCTAACTAGCTAATTAGCAGTCATCATTTCCGGTAAGCGCACAACGGCCGTGTTTGGTTTGAGACAACACTACCCTGTCGAAATCGCGCACTACGCCAATGAGTACACAGTGCACATAGTATACTACATGGAAGTGTGCTAACGGAAGTATGTGATTTGAGACACACCAATAGTTTCTTACAACCATGAAAAAGTTATTCTGGGCCGAAGACACCTTATGGAGTAGTTTCAGACTTTATATCCCATGACATCTCAAGTTTGAGTTTTAGCACTCTAGTTTTTGGATTTGGGAGAGATTTGTTCACTAATATTTTAGCGACCTGTTTACTAATGTTTTTGGACTGTGTTAGACTAGAGGAATAAAAACAGGAATGTTTTTGGGGCCATTTTATCACTTAATTTGCTGTGTTATGAGTGGGTACATTATTAATATTTAAGTTGTAATGATTCAGCATTGTTGAGTTACTGGTAGCTTATTATTTCATTGTCATATATAGTACTTTGTATATTGTTTCATTTGTATTGTCATGTGCAGTGTTTAAGCGGAGTTATCGTGTTCCCTTGGTTATGAGCTAATTGGTTCCTACCTGTGCTTGTTTTGTGGGGACAGTGAAGAGAAGTTGCTGTATCCCTAAGTTGGAAAGTGTTGGAACGGTCTTGCTGTGTTGGTAAAAATTAAACGTTGCCCACAGCCTGGAAGAACTGAACACCAACCATCAAGACATGAGGGTTACACGCGTATGAATTTTGAAAATGGCCATAGTTCCCCTTTAAGTTTAAGTTTCATGTCCAGTTTAAATGGTTTCAATCTACCAATATTCCACTACACAGACCAGACCAGTGGGTTTCTGTTAATAACCAGGGAAACAGAGGCCTGTGAGTCAAACCAGCAGCCCTGTCTGTGTATGAGGTCTCAGCTCTGACACACCTGTCAGCACAAGCTCAGGTTGGCAATGACAGAGAGTATCCTTTAAAACTGTGTCAGGGAGGCTGTGTGCCTGGAACATATGGTGTATTGATGTCATATTATAAATGCCTGCCTAAATACTTTTGTATTCTGTGTAACAAACCTGGAATGTTGACTAACCTCCTTTGTTTCCTTTTCCTCAAATGTTTACCCTCAAGATTCAGCTGAAGCTGCAGACAACACACCGTGAATCTAATGATGTATTAACGATATATCAACTCCTCACTACAAGAAACAAGCTGCTTTTGAAAAGGTGCAGGGCCTAATGTGTGCACAAGTCACAGTGGAAAATGAACAGTTTTAAAAAACAACTGCAGCGACAAAGTTTCATGACAGTGACTCACATTTGCGCGTACACGCAGTGCCAGCTGGGCCACATTCCTGAAGGATAAAAAAAAAAAAAATCTGTTGAGAGTCAGTGTGGTGCGTTAAACTCAGACCCGTTTGACGAGACGGACTGTTTTTAAAAGATGAGTGTGAGTATTCCTACTCAACCTCATTCCAGCACTGAAACCATCTCTCGCGCGCATGGGACGCACACTCGTCTCGATCAGCGCGGAGGAGAAAGACGCACAGGTGCAACGGGTCGATAAAGATACGTTCAACTTATTGTTAGTGGTGGATTTTAATCGGTACATGATGAGAAACTGATGAAGAAACTCGCTGGAGTTAACTTTTTTTTCACTACGAAGACTTTTGTCGTTTTGGTGGATAATTAAACACAATGGATCAGGTGAGTTGTGCTTTTTATATCAAATCCTTCCTCAGTGTGTATTTAACGATGATTTATGACATTAAAACGACACTATTTGCAATTATTGAGATATTTTAAACTGTGCTCACAGGTGTAGGTCTGCTTCCTGTCACAATGACACCATCTAACTCTTTAATACGCTGTGACTGAGTCAATGTCTTCACAGTAGATGGATTCATTGAGCAGATACTGTATTTCTTACACACTTGTAAGACTCTTATTACATGAGTGTGTTGACAGTCACCTGGTTTAAGCACTACAAATCAGGTCTGCCTACTTTCTCTCTTCAAACAGAGAGTGGTAGATATGTAAATGCAATAACAACACAACGATCACTGTGCTGTTAAGGCTGATACACTGCCGTGATTTCATTCTTACTCTGAGCTCAGCACCACACGATCTGTAATATCAAGTGACATGTTTTTGTGATCTCAATCAGGTAAACTTAAATTCTGTATTTGCCTGATAGTGGTAATATATCTCAGCCTTATTCACTGTCCTTTCACCAGGAGGACAAATTGGACTTTATGGCCCTGAGGGCCAAGTTTCAGGAGGAAGAACACCTCCTGAAGCAACCCAAAATCAAACCTGCTCTCCCACAGAAACCAAAAGTTGTTCCTCCCCCACAGAGTCCCACTCACTACATCCCTGCAGGAGCACGCCCCTCCCTGCTCACCACCATCAACCAGAGCCTGGACGGGAAGACACCACTTGCTCCCAGAGTGGTCTTCAAGGACGACAAGAAGGAGAGCAAAAAGCCTCTCAGCCAGGTGAACTCTAAGGGGAAAGACAAGAGTGAAGGGAAGCTGAAAAAGAGTAAAGACAAGTCAAAAGGAAGCAAAGAGAAGCTCTTTGCTGATGAGGATGCAGAGGAGCAGAAGCCGAAGAAAGAGAACGGTAAAGACAAGAAGCTCCCGCTGCTCCCTGTAGCACCCAAGCAGAGCACTGCAGAGCTGGTGCCAGCCACGCCTCCACCTAAAGCCACAACACAAAAGAAGAAGGGCTTCCTGGGTTTCAGGAAGTCAGGAAAAAAAGATTCAGTGGCGGTCCCAGCAGAGCCCATCCTAGACAGCCCCAGCGCTGATGTTCCTGGACCAGCTCCACTTATCCCAGTACCTTCTGACTTTGGTGACACGCCACCAGAGCCGGAGATGGCTGCACCAAAGGCTCTAATGCCAAACATCCCCACCTTACCAAACTCAAGTGCTGCAGTGGAAATCACCCCACCCTCCACTATCCCTGCCTCTCCCGACTTCGGCCCACCTCCTGCCTTTATTCCTGATATCCCAACTCCTAAAGTGCCAACGCCAGAGATTGAAACTCCCCTTGAGATAGAAACTCCTGCGCTGCACGTTTCCAGGCCTGCCAGCCAAAATGAAATCATTCCCGGTCCACCCAGTGCTACCCCAACCCCTCCACCCACTCGTGCCATCATTGATCCCCCACCAGTGGCCTCTACTCCCTCACCATCACCTCCTGAGCCTGAGATTGCAGTTGAGGCTGTAAACATAGCTGCGGTGGAGACGCCTCCTCCTCCAGTGGTGAATCGTACTTCCAATTCCACACCATCTCCAAAACCTGAGCATCCGATCTCAGCCCTCTCAGCCCTCACCAGGGCGGAGGACAAGAGCCCAGTGAGAAGGAGTATACCATGTGACCAGAGGATCTTCAATGCTCTGGAGAAGGCACGCAGGAAGACCAGGTGAACAACACACAACTTTATCAGTGCAGTTCTTTACTTTCAGAACTATACCATTTAGTTGTCGATCATTGCAAAACAATAACATCTTACAATGCCTTCATCTGGTTTCAGCCCACAGACAACCTCCATCACATCCTTCTCTGCCAGCCCACCTCCTGAAGAGTTTCCCCCTTCTCAGAGTCCCACCATCTCTCTCCCAGAGCTCCCACCCATTGATTATGCGGGGAACGCACCCAAACCAGTTAACGGCCTCGACCACCGTAAGTCTGAACTAATCACTGCAGAATTAATTTCCTCTTCGCTTCTTGTTTCATTATTTCTGGATTTTCTTTGACTCTTTACCTGAACATGAAGTGCACAACAGCATATCTCATCATCAGGTGTGCAGAGTGCAGCTACAGAACATCATTTGTCAGTGTAGGGTTTCAACTATACAGAAAATGTGGTATGTATAGTATGGTTTATGCCACAGGGTTGCTTCGGGTGTTGGTTTGGAGAGGCAGCTTTAGAGAAACTCACACACACACACACACACACACACACACACACGCATAACGAGAACAGTCCTGACATTCCTCTGTTGTGCCAGAAACAACTGAGCAGCAGGTAGGGCAAAGCTGCAAAGGTATGTCAGCAATGACATGAGGAGGAGCAATGACAGGAGCATGTCCATCATTATGACACAGAGCCGCGGTGACAAACACTTTAATGGCTGTGCAGCTGACAGTGCATGAGATGAAAAGTGAGTCTGCTGCTGTGTTAACACTGAGTTCATTTACACAGAGATTATTAAGTCTGCATGTCGTAGAGCTACGAGCAACGAGGAAAACGGGATAACATCATTGAATATCACAATAACGATATTACTTGTGATAAAATGACATATTACAGTTTACGAATGTCTCTTTAGTCAACGGTTTGTATGATATCTAAGGAATTAGTGCCCCACAAATGGCATCGTCGTAATGTACTAAACATAAAGTTATGTAGGTTAGGTTTAGTCAAGAAAAGTTACGTAGGTTAGGTTTAGGAAACAAAACTTGGTAACGTAAAGCCAAATAAGAAGAAGTTACGTATGTTAGGTTTAGGCAAGTGAAGTTGCATAGGTTGGGTTTAGCAACGTGGTTGGGCATAATCACATTATGTACTTAATGTAAAGTAACATACTTAACATAAAGTTATGTGATTATATTTGGCCAAGTAAAGTTACGTCAGCTAGATTAAGGAAAAAACACAGATGGGTGTTGTCACGTTACTTACTTGACGTAAAGTTACATACTTTACATTAAGTTACGTATGTTAGGTTTAGACAGGTCAAGTTGCGTAGGTTGGGGTTAGGAAAAGACACGTGGATGGGCATCATCACGTTACATACTTATAAAGTTATGTAGATTAGGTTTAGTCAAGTAAAGGTACATCAGCTGGGTTTTAAGTAAAAAAACACAGATGGGCGTCGACATGTTACTTGAAGTAAAATGACATACTTTACATTAAGTTACGTATGTTAGGTTTAGGCAGGTAAAGTTGCGTGGGTTGGGGTTAGGAAAAGACACGTGGATGGGCATCTTCACGTTACGTACTTAAAGGTAGGATCTGGAGGATTTTCAAACAAAACAAAATATAGACATATACAAATGAAATCCTGCTTAATCATCACCTATGGGCTTCTACTCATGTGTGGTGGTGACTCTGTTTGCAGAGCTCCTGCCCTTTAACTGTATTTTGATGTTTATGTGAGCTCGGACTGCTTCTGGGCGGAGATTTCCCCAGCCAGTGAGAGAGCGCAGGTGCCGTGCCCGAGCGTGTCCGAGCGTGTCCGAGCGTGCACAAGCACAAGCCTTGCCTGAACCTCTTCTGTGAAGCCGTCTTCCGTACCTCCGGGCCCCGTACACCCGGGAGAGTTGAGCCTGATAGGAGGGGCCACATTTGAATGTGTGTTTACAAACAGCAACTGGAAAATCCTCCAGACCCTACCTTTAACATAAAGTTATTTAGATTATGTTTAGTCAAGTAAAGGTGCATCAGCTAGGTTTTAAGGAAAAAAAACACAGATGGGCGTCAACATGTTACTTGAAGTAAAATGACATACTTTACATTAAGTTACGTATGTTAGGTTTAGGCAGGTAAAGTTGCGTAGGTTGGGTTTAGGAAGAGAAACGTGGTTGGGCATAATCACATTATGTACTTAACGTAAAGTAACATACTTAACATAAAATTACATACATGAGGTTTGGTCGAGTGAAATTACAAAGGTTAGGTTTAGGAAAAGAAACTTGGATGGGTGTTGTCACGTTACTTACATAACGTAAAGTTTCATCCTTTATATAAAGTTACAAGTTACGGAGGTTAGGTTTAGGAAAAGAAACATGGTGATGACGTGCCTTAAAAAACTCAAAGAGCACTTGGTTTCACACCGAACATGGTGACCGGTCTCCTGGGAGAAAGTCCTGTGTTTGTTTGACCCAGCCACGACCCAAACCTGCATAAATCTTTCACAAACTTTTGCTCTTTACTCCTGTCAGCGCATCCGTTGACAGCAGCCTTTCTGAATACATGAATTATACACGCATTCTGGTGCATTGCTTGTTGTAGGAATACATATGAACACAGCATGAGAACACCGTCAGTGTACTTAAAGGGAATTATTTCCAACATTATTTTACTGAACAATTGAACATTGTTCGGAGCATAAAAGGCACCAACAAAAACAATATAAGTTACGTTTTAAAGTTGTGTTTTATACGGATACACTCTTTTTAACAAACTGAAAAATCCCTGAGTGCAATATTAAAGTCTTTAACCATGATGATAAAAAAATATATATGTTATGCAGCTCTGGTATGTAGGTGTTCACACATCTATCAGTGTTAAACAGCCTCATGCTGTTTACCATTTCAATGCCATTGTCACTTATCATAGTGTAGTAACACTCATATATTTCTGCCAATTCTCAGCGGCCTTTTATTTTTTTTAAAACACTTAATGTGCAGTGCAAAGTGATAACATTTTCAGAACAGTTCAATATAAATACAAGTTAGAACAGATATATTTTGCATTCCAAGTAAGAAAAGTGATGTACTTTGATGTAATGTGTAGAACAGAGTACCTTACAACTTCTTTAGATTTTAAGGAATGCATTAACTTAAGAAATGTCTTAAAAAGTAAAAATAAAAGAAAGACTCAAAGATTTTTAAAGCGAGGTACGCTGTGTGTTTCTTCTTTAAGGTGTCCTGATTTTTCACTCGTTGCATTATCTCTGGTCTGCAGCCTTCTATCACAACAACTTCCACACAGACTGGTTTGGTCTCCTCACAAATCAAATTCTTCCACTCAGCTTGCTCTTGTCTTCTCTCACTCTCCCTCTCTGTTCTTGGAATTTACATTCTGGTGTTCCAGCTGAAGTGTTTTACTGTTTTGACTGTGTTCATATGCAAATCTAGCTGCTTAAATGTCTGTAAGATTTTAATTTAAGACTTTGTAAAACCAGTAAACATCTGACAAACAAGCAATGCACAGAGATTCTAAGCATGATACACTTGTGTTAATACATGACGTCATTCTTTGCAGGGCAAGCCTCTCCAGTGTTGGAGGGTATCAGTGAGGAGGGGTCCAACCCTATCTCAGAGCTGTTGGTGGTCCCACCTCCTCCACCCAAGAAGATCCTCCGAAACACTGGGTCTCCGGATCCTACTCCAGAGGAGCCAGGCAGACCTCCATCTGTCAGCCTGAATGAATTCATCCCTCCTCCTCTGGAAGGTAATGGTGAGCTCACCATTTTGTACTTACAACTTTGTGAACCCAATTTAAACAGCCCCCTGAATGTTGTTTTTATATTGTCCCCTCCTCATCTACAGAGATCCCTGCTCCTCCTGAATTCGGGACCGACACCACAGATGTCCCAGAGTTTGACGACGTGGCCTCAGATGCTCACTCTCCAGAGCTGCCGGTGTCACAGTGGAACGGGGAGGAGTACTCAAGTCCAGATTCTCCAGATGGACAGAACCCGCCAGAGTTTTACGGCAATGGGGTAACTCCTCCAGGAGTGGAGGTCCCTGCATCACCAGTGTTTGGGGGCGAAAACCAACACAATTCACTACCAGAATTCTCTTTGCCTATCTTTCAGGGGTCCCCACCACAGGCAGGGTGAGTCATCCTGATCTCTGTGCTTGGAAATACTCGTTCATCTCTGAGAACTTTGTTTTGATTCTTTCACTCTAACTCACCCAGGCTTGAAACTCAAGTCGGCAACGGTGTCTACGCAAGTGAGGAAAATGTCTATGAGGACATCTCCACATCTACGACCAAAAAGAAAGGGAAGAGTGACGGCAAGAAACGCAAAGGACCACCAAAGAGTAAGGATTCTCTTTGGGTAACACTAGCAATGAGACGTTAGAGTTTCTGAACACCAGATATAATCACATCGATAAGAAATCTAAATAAACACATTATGTTCATGTATTTGCTGTACGATAGTGCACCTGCATCAAGTGTGACATTTAACTAGAATCTCTTTAACTAGATGCTGAAGTCTTTCGTCCATTCACCCACAAATTAAAATAACAGAAGGGTGGACTACAATGCCGATCGCCATAAATAAACAATATTTTCTTGTGTGAGCAATGCATCAAAACTGAATAGCACTGTGTAATAGTACCATATGCTGTGAACCTTCCTTGTTTGTATTCTAAGCTGACTTTTTGACAATTTGTTGTTTACACAGATCCATATGCTGAGGCACAACAGGAAGCCGTAAGTAGCTTTGTGATAACTAAGTCATTCTCAAATATACAAAACAAACACATTTTCTGAATGACAGCTGTTGCTTATCTGTTGGAGATGCCACTGATTTAGAATAAACTGAATCAAGCCTTATCTCTTCGTTGGTGTTTACAGACTGAAGAAAAAAACAAGACGGGCAGGTTTGGCAGGTAAGGCCTTATTTCTTTTTTTTTGTTGTTTTTGACCCACTTCTCTTTTCATCTCGGTTATCCCCCAGACGCTGTTAGCAGTGAGGGAGTTCGGTCCGCCTTTGTTTCCCTCATAATTTCCTCTGCCATTTAAACATGCAGCGAGGAGTCCCTTTCAGACAGGATGATATCCCTCTCTCTTCCTCTCTCCTCTGCAGGGGCGACAAGAAAGCTGCCGCAGAAGGGCCGGATGAGAAGGAGCTGAAAAAGAGAGAGAAGCAGCGCATGGAAAAGGAGAAGAAGGAGCTGAAGGAGAAACAAGAGAGGGAAAAGAAAGAGCAGAAAGAGAGGGAAAAGAAGGAGAACGAGATGAAGAAGAAATTCAAAGTGAGTGATGTTATTTGGACGGAGGAGGGAGGTATGGAAGGTGAACGGGCAGCGGGGGAGGGTGGGGTATATGTCTTGGCGTACAAACCTGTCTGGATTCATTCCTCCAAGTGAGAGAGTTGAGCTGAGCAGCATGTGCGAGCTCAAATGGAATCTGTGTAAACATTGTCTCATTGTTTCTCTGACAGGAGATCGATAGGCTATACTTTTCTTCTGTGATATACCATCACCATATTCTAACGACAGAACATGACTCTCTCCAGGATCCAGTGGGTCCTGCGAATGTTCAACTTGAAACCGACATCTCTGGCCAAACAGAAAGAATAAGATGCATTATAGTTACTGAAGAAAAAGCGAGACGGAGAACTTTCATCCAACTCATTCTTGCATATTTTAACCTGCGTAGCTGTTCTGCCTCATCCGCTCTCAAAGCGTTAGCAGGCAGCTGTTGAACAAGCCCTAGTACATGACCTGCCTAACACCAGACTGCAGGCGGACACAGTTAAGCCCCAAATCTACCAAACACTGTCAGTATGGTACCTTTGGAACCAAAAGCAACCCTTCAGACGTTGTACCTAGACTGTAGGTCTGTTTAGCGTTTCCACCACAACTGTACTCTTTCATGTGGGCGGAGTTGCTGTCACTCACTGCTCCATCCAGCACTCACTGTATTTCCTCCTTTATCAGTCTGCACCTTGTTCATTGCCCACAGAACGAGGCTGCACGCCGACATTTTCATAAATAAAACAGGCTGCAGTGAGAGTCTCTCTCCATGGGATATTAAAAAATAGCAGCTTTGTGCATTTAGTTCGTCTCAGGCAAGCTCAGGGGTTTAGTGTTGCCATGGTCCACAGGAACGACGCTCAGCGATTGGGATATATGCAACTCACATAATCACAGATCTGTGTGCTAGGTACCCCAACAGAGGGGGGACCAAACATGGGGACAGCACAGAACAGTTCTGTTGGTACCATCCACAACTTTTCACAGTGGAAACGGAAAAAAGCGTATTGAACTGTACTGCTCGGTGGAAACGGGGCTTTAGTGACAAGCTGGTGAACACAGTGAAGAATTTAGCAGCTAATGAGTCAGTTATTTCCCTCAGCAGATGGTAAGGAGATGAAAAAGAGTTAAATTAGAGCGGATATTAAACAAAAAAGCAGTTAGTGAAAATGAAACACTAAAAGTCTCATGAATGCATTCCACACTGCCATAAGAGGTGTTATGTCATGAAAGGGGAAGTTCATTATTTTCCAGCATGGACCCTGTTTTCCCGTGTTTTTGTGTCTCAGTGACTAATGGAAACAACAATTTATGAAATTGCAGTATTGAGCGAGAGGGCTGAAGCTGTTTGTGGTGGAACAGGCTGAGGCCTTTCACCCTCAACGTACGGCCACTGAAAGTGCTTGTTTTGCTTCTGACATGCTCAGATCTCATTCAAAGTGTCTGAGACATTATGGAAAGGATCCTTATAGATGTAGACCTTGTTGTTAAAGAGTAAGATCCTTTTTGTTTAACCAGAAATGGTCCTGAAATCACCATCACCAAACCCACAAGACTTCATTTCACCACATGGTCATTTTGGTGTGTATAGAGCCACCAGAGTTGGCAATTGATGGAAAAGTGGGAAGACAAACCAGGACAGCTTTTGTGAGTTTTATTTTGTTTCTGTTGACTTTGTATGTATGTGTTTTATGATGATAAAATTACTTCTTTTGTTTTTTTTTTTACATGAAGTATGGATAAAGGTTTGGTGATGGTTATTTCAGGGCTGTTTCAGGTTAAACTAAAAGGATCTTGCTCTTTCACAAAGAGGTCTTTCTCTGTAGGATTCTTTCCGTGATGTTGTCAGACACTTAAAATAATCTGAGCCTGTCTGTGGCAAAAACAATCATTTTTAATGGATGTAAGTTGACAGTGCAAACATGCTTCAAGTGGTTACACTGCAGTCTGTTTGAAAGCAGTCTTCTGAATATTGGACCAATATCAAAACTTCTTGTTCCCATCAGTCACTTAGATACAAAACATGGTAAAAATAGGGTCCAGGTTGAAAAATACCAAACTTGCAGGAAAAGCACAGGTGAAATTAGTATCCGTAATAATGGCTAAGTTCCACTAAGTGTGAGCTATTCCCATGAGACAGGACGTCCTCCCCTAAACTGAAAGCAGCTTTTCCTACTGTGAAAAAGGTCTCTCTCTCTATTGCAAGTATGTGAGCTCTGTTTTGTGCATATGTACAAACAGTATGTGAATGTGTGGTTTTAACCTGCTCCTGTATTTGTTAGATCACAGGACAGGAGGATGCCATGTACCAGGCAACAGTAACTGTGACGACCAAGGGACGTAAGCGCGATCTGCCCGTCACCAACGGTGACACCGTCAGCATCATCCGAACAACCAACTGTCCTAAAGGGAAATGGCTGGCCAGAGACAGCAGCAACAACTGTGAGTTAACAACAACAAAAAAAGTAAACTATGAGATTAGAAATGTGCTCACGTCAAAGGTAGAGGGATGCATAAAGAAAGAGGTCTATTACAGGGTCCTTCAAAGAGTCTTAACCTCCTGAGACCTGAACTTTTGTTTGGTCTACATTTTTAATTTCTCCTAGCTATTTGGGATCAGCAGGACCCAATAAGTAGAGTAAAACTAGAGATGTACTGATACCACTTTTTCCTTCCCGATACCGATTCCGATCCCTGAACCTTAGGTATCTGCGGATACCGAGTGCCGATCTGATACCAGCACGTAAAATAAAAATGGATGGGATATGAATTGTCCTAAAACTCTATGTAAAATATTAAGGAATAAATACATAATAGTAGAATGAATTCCATAAAACTGTTTTTTATTATTATTATCCAGTGTTGACACAGATCAAGACACAGGTTAAAGTGCAGCCACACAAATTGGTAAAAAAGACATTTTAAAGGCTACAGTAGAATGCTTTTTGAACTCCGCTCCGTTTCCGTTTCGTTTGCCTGTAGCGTGCGTATGCATAATGATGTGAGGCATTACGTGGTATCGGATTGGTCATAGGCTGTACTCGTATGGCAAGCTGTTTTAACATTTAATAGCTAGACTGGATATTCATTACTGATATCTGCAACATAATTTTGCCTAGTCAAATCTCTTATTCAAGATATCTGTAATTAGATTTTGACTAGTCAAAACTCTAATTACAGATATCTGTAATATATCTGTAATTCAGTTTTGACTAGTAAGATTCAGACTACTTTTGCCATTAATGTGTATGGGGTTTGTCATTGTAGATATCTCCAATGTAGTTGCGGATATCTGCAACTACATTGGAGATATCTACAATGAGAAACCCCATACACATTAATGGCAAAAGTAGTCTGAATCTTACTAGTCAAAACTGAATTACAGATATCTGTAACTGTAGTTTTGACTAGTCAGAATGATGTCATAGATATTTTCAATTAAAATGCATACTAGTCACAATGACATTATGACTAGTCAAAATGGTGTTGTTGATATCTATAATGGTAGTTCTGGATAGTCAAACTTAGCGATTAAATGTTAAAACGGCTTGCCATAGTACTCGCCGATACCGATACCGATACCGCATTTTCGGCAGTATCGGAGGCATTTCCGATACTGGTATCGGTATCGGTACAACTCTAAAAAAAACTAGACATTGTTAATTATAATTAAGTCCAAATGTCCTCAAATGAATACAGCACTGGCAGCACTGTCGCTAGCATTGGAAAAATTTGTTGCCATATCAAACTAGACACATTATTAATCATAAATAAACAAGTTTCTGTCCACTTTTGTGTCAGGATCTGCCGCAGCCTGACTTGGCAGAGATGGCTGCCATCTTGTTTTTACATGGATTAGTGTATTTTGCTCTTATTGCCACTAGATGGCACAAAAAAGTGTCCACAAACGAGGACAACAGGTCTGAGTTAAGAAGTGTGAAGTATAAGGTCATGTAAACCCAAAATGTGATGTCCTCATATGAGGACACAGGGTCTCAGGAGGATACTGGGCCTTGATGTCATGAAATGATCTTAATTTAAAAAGCATTAAATTTAAGTGTCTTCTACCTGTAAACACCTTGTATTAGTGTTTGTGCACCTCCCTTATACACAGCTAACTGTATAAAAGTGTTTGCACAGATAACTTTATCTCCTGTGGTCTCTGATTGCTGATCGCACCGCTGACTCTGTGAGTGTGTTCCAGATGGGTATATTGCGGTGGATCATGTGGAGCTGGACATAAAGGAGATGTTGGAGCTGGGAAAGAAGGCTGCAAACACACACAAGAGCAGCAACAATATTATTGAGGATGTTGCAAGATCAGGGAGCAGGTACATGTGCACATGTGATAACTTATACCAACAATCCAATGAATAAACCTCCTCACTCATTATTCATTACACTGTTAAATTTAAAGGATGATTTATAGCTGTTGTTGTCTCTTTTCTCAGGACCTCAAACCACTATCCACTGTCAACAGAAAGCTGTAAGTTTTAATAATGATAACAGTATATGTTTAAGTTATTCTGCAGCCGTTTGATGTTGATGTTGGTGTGTTCAGTCACAGATGACAGTGAGGAGTGGACCGGTGATGATGACGAACCTCTGTCCCCTACCTCGAACACTACAGATCCACTGGCTCCAATGTAAGTCCATGTTAGCCTGAATCTACTGCACAGGGCTGAGCTGTTCACTTTTGATTTATAGAACAAGATACAGACCCATGATGAGCATTGTTGACGATGATCTCTGATTAGTCATTTGTATTTTTTCTTAACCAAAGCCATGTCTTGTCAATGTCTTTTCCTCCAAAGCGGTCACTCCAGGACGCTCTCAGTGCCAGACATGGGTAAGAAATTCCAAACCAGACTTTCTCCAGCAAATTGTACTTGTAAGCTTAACAATAAGGTTAAACAAAGTGCGTCTGCTTGTGACAGTAGGTTACATAACCACACACGTCTCCTCCATGTGTTATCTTGATGCGAGTGTGCAGATACAACAGAGAAGCGAAACTACAAACAGATGGATTTTTACATCAGATTAAGTTGATGATTGTTTCAGACAAGCACAGGATCCATGTACAAGCCTTTATCATCAGATGGTCTTTTAAAGGCAGCAGAAATCTTTCGCCATCTATGCTTCTGTGGCTGCGAGTTGAAGGTGTTGTGGAGCCCTAGCAAAGTTTTTAGTGACAAATTTATGTAATAACTTTCAGATTATTAGTTAACACCAAGTCTTGTATCTGTAGGTCAGAACAGGAGAAGTGATGTGTGAGGCTACATCTTTTTTTCTCTCGTTAGTTGTTAAGCGTTGGTGATCAAAGCACAAAGACGATAATCACGGACGCAAATCACGGAAGTTTAGGACTGAGCTTCTCCTCTGAGCTGGCTGAGAATGAGGCAGGAGGGTGAAAAGGACAGGTGCATGCTGGCATTCTAAAAACAACAGGAAGTTAGTGATTTGTTTTTGTTTTTTTTCAGCTGATTTGACCTGCTCATCAACTCAGCAGCAGCGGCTGTAACGCACAACTCATGGAGGCAATTATGGGACTTTAAAACCCACTTCCTCTCATCATAACTCAGTCAAATTTGAACACAAAGATGAAATATAAATATTCTAATCCGGTGACTGTCGCCTCCATAAATCTGCTTGGAAATCTAATAACTCTCGAACTTACCTGAGAATCATCACGTTTTAAGTTTTCTTCGGTATCACAGTAATCCAGTGACAGCTGACTGTACATCCATGGGTACACTGCAGACAGGGTATGCTAATAGCTAACTCAGGTATAAAACAAATAAACTAGTAGCAACCTAGCTAGCTAACTGACTCTATGGTGACATTATACTTCCTGTTTACATCCCCCAGACTCCCAGAGCATTATTGGAAGTGTAGTCTCAAACCGTAGAGCATGATTGTCTCAGGGGCCGTACACACGCCATGTTGTGCCTTGTTTGTGCCAGCTGTCAAAAGGTTGCATCTGAGGAGTCGGGAACTGCCCATTGGTTCGACCATATTAAACTCATTGTTCCGAAGTCCGTTCCGAAATCATCATGATGCCCTGTGGTTAAGGTCTGGTTAGGTTTAGGCACAAAAACCACTTGGTTAGGGTCAGGAAAAGATCATGGTGTGGGTTAAAATGAAAAAGAAAGTGACAAACACATAAGCCGTGAGCCTGCTTCGCCTCAAGCCGGTCGCGGCGCACCATACGCCCACCGCGAGCCGTTCAGCACTGCGGACAGTCGGACTAATGAGATGTCGAACCAATGGGCTGTCGAACCAATGACATGGACCCGAGGAGTTAACCTTTGCAAGCACCGTGTCATAGCCTATTTACCTGAAATCCTAAGTGGCAGCCCTGATATGTATGGAAGAAGGGAAAAGATATCTGTCGGCTCTGACTGGTTGGTCGTCATCACATGACATGCGGTGTGCGCTGCTGAGTTCCAAAAGTTGAACTCGGTTTATCTCGACGCACAGCTGTCGTGCCCTAAAAAAGAAGGTGCTCAGGAATGCGTGCGCATCGTGATGGCATCGCTCTGGCTTTTGAGCACGCCTGCCAAAACAATGAATTGTGTAAATTTTATTCATATTGCATTCTAAGTTGTGTGGTTCAATCAATTCGTCTGCAGCCACAGTGTCAGACTTTAGAACTTGAAAGTATCATGACCTCAGTAGCGTTGAACGCGGCATTGTGGTGACACTGGCCACTTAATTTAGTCTAAGGGGTTTTTAAACTTAATTTAAAGACACACTGACCTCTTAGCTCTGTTTGCATACTTTAACAGTGACTCACAACCTCACTGGATGAGCCGGTTGTTTGAGTAAACAGGAAGATGTGATTATGGTATGATTAATGCTTTAGGTGCGTGACGTTAAAGTGCATCGCATTTACCTCTCATTTATTCATTTTCTCAGGAAACAAAGACCTCAGTGTAAACCACGCGCACAGTCAAAGTGACCTCAGTGCAGATGGCCCCCATGTCCAGTGAGTTCACCTGTTTCTCTCTTACATAAACACACACACACACACACACACACACACACACACACACACATAGATGCAGAATGTGGATATACAATACATGTGTGTTTGTCTTTTGATCAGAGCAAGACATGAAGCACTTCAGAAGCTGGCGACATTTTTCCATTCACCCAAACCTGTGGAGCCCGCTGCCAGGTAGGCTCAGTGCACAAATGTTCACCTGCTGTACACACACACACACACACACAAATGTTCACCTGCTGTACACACACACACACACACACATATGTGCACATGCACACGCATACAAATAAGGTTTTAATTTTTGCTTTTTTGCCTTTTTTTTTTTACAGCAGCACTGAACCAGAGAAAAGTAAGTGATGCATAAAATATCCCTGATCCTAAAATATAGAAAAATGATATAGACATCTTGCATGTGAATACAACTTAGATTATATAAAATTATTTATGTATAATGGTGTGTAACATGATCATTCAATCACTGGAAAATCCATATATCCATCCGTCTCCCTTATAACACATTTGATGTGTTTGATAAATGGATTTTTGAAACTTAATACTCTGTTCCTATCTCAGGTCCTGTGCCTGTGAAGGAGGAAGCAGCTCCCATGTGAGTAGGGTTATAAAACACACACACACACAAAGAAAAATGCCGAACATGTTGTGCAACCTGTAGACGGACAAGTTTCCTTCATTTCTGTCTGTAATGGGTTGCTAAGCATGAAAAGAGCGTTTAATTCTTTTTGTGTTTGAGAGAAAAAGAGACGGACGAAGAATCCCCTCCTCTCCTACCAGGAAGTTACGCTGGCTTGTGCCCTGGTAGAAGAATGAGTCGAGTCCTCGTAATGTGCTTTTCACATTTATCAGTGGTGTCATATTCATGGTCAAAATGAGGTCACCCTCCTTTGTCGCTGCTGGCACAGTAACCAACATGGCAGCACCTACGTACTAAGCAACAGTCTCTGGGCAACACGGGGAAGGTTGAGTTATTTTGAAATGTGTTTTTCTGCAGGCCTGAAGCCAGTTCAACACAGGAAGTTGATTTAGACTCTACTGATATGCTCCTTTTACCTCCTCCTGCCCTGTACGCTGACTTGGCCGCGGAGTAATTATCATAAAACCAGGTGAGCATGAATCACCTGGACTCTCTCGTCACTCACAGCTCTGTGCACTTCACACACTGACATGATGTCTTTCTGTTTGTAGCAGCTGGGCAAAAAGCAGCCAGGCAGAGGAAACAGGATTTGTCTATGTTATTCTTCACTCTGTGACCCGTGTCAGTCACATAATACTGTGACAGTAACTTCATCTTCTTGATAATAACCTTTTTTACCTGGTGACTGCATTTGTGGATCAGATTGATGATGAAGAAGAGCAGGATTTGGGGATTTCTCGACAAGCGACACACCATCTCAGCAACTAGAACTTTTTGTGCGCTTTTTTTGAAGCACTCACTGTGAAACCAGAGGGACAGTTTGCCTGGTGGCTCTGAGTGACTTTGAATATTGGACCAAGATGAACTGCTGATCCTGGGAAAGGACTTATGAACTGTTGCAGACACACACCCTGGAGGCTGTTGTAGGGAAAATTACAAACTTCCTATGCAAACACCAGAAAGCTAAATCTATTTAAAGTGGAAACAGACAACTTATCAGCTTTCCCACTAGCGTTTCCAAGGGGTATTATTGTTGGCACCACTGTTGCAAAGACAACCAGCTCGCTTTACATGTACTTCCGAGCTTAGCAGCCACCACAGTTTCACAGTTACTTCGGTTGTTCCACCGTCTGCCATTTCCGCTACTGGGGATAGTAACTGCACAGAACGTACACTGATACTCTTTAGTAACTGTGGATGGCTACTGGGGAAACAAAAGCGCTATCCTCTTTCTGTTTTTGGTTGTGCAATGGTTGATGCACTTCCTTTATGCCATAAACAAGCAAACAGGATTGCATAATGACAGTGAGGCTTATGGGGAACCAGTCTCAACACGAATAGTGTCAGTATTCTATAGCCATTAGGGTACAGTTACACATGAGCAAAATTAACAGTGGTGAATATTAGCCTTCCGTTCACTTCCATTCAATGTGAGCAAAGGGGGGCGTTGAATATTTGCTTCTGGTGGCAAAGCAAATCACATCTTCACATCACGTGGAGTTCCTCAGGGAACTATAGTGAACTTTGCTTGGCAACGTTGCAGCTTCAACTACTAGCAGAGTAGCACGTGTGGAGGAGACAGTGATTGTTGCCCTGTTTAACCAGCCCATACTGAATGATACTGGCCATGAATAACACAAACTGCCCCACATGAGAAATGCTGCTTGGCGAGAGACAGAAATGGAATGTAAGAAAATGGAAAATAACATCATATTTCGTTGTCTTTATCAGCACGCTAGCTAACATTAGCCAGAAAGCTAGCCCATATTATCGCCTTGGCAGCGTGGCCACTCGCCTGCATTGCTCATGTGATTGTACCCTGACATTGTGTAATCCATATTTACTTCATACTGACAAGTTAAAGCAAAAGAAATTGTCTATTTCCACTTTAAAATGGTGGAAAGAAGGAGAGGACAATGAAAATGTAGATTTTTCGTAGACCAGGGAATTTTTTAAGGTTAGGACACTATCCTGAACGGGGAATTGTTAACTAACCAATTCCATCCATGTTCCCAGTAATCAATAGTTTTTCTTCAGGCTCAACCACTAATCCAGCAGTTCAGTTATCGGTGTCTGAATATTTATCGTCGTCTACATATAGCAGTTTCAAGGGCTGGATGGAAATTGGTGTCTTACAAACTTGTTACCAGTTTACAGTGTTGGTAGCAAATGGATGAATAGTAATATAGCTGATAAACTTACAAATGAACAAAGACTTAAAGGTCCAGTGTGTAGGATTCAGTGATGTCCAGCAGCTGAGGGTGCAGGTTGCTGCCAACTGAAGCTGCTCCCGTGTGATGAGCGTGGCCGACGCGAAAACGTGAACGGCCCTGTCAGAGCAGTGATTTGTCTGTTCTGGGCTACTGTAGAAACAACATGATGGACCTCATGGAAGAGGACCCGCTCAGTACGTAGATATAAACAGCTCATTCTAAGGTAATGAAAACAGTGATTCTGTGAATATTCTCCCTGAATCCTACACACTGGACATTTAATATGATTTTAGGTTTGGTCATCAGCAGTAATTAAAGAACCTGTATGTGGCCAGCTTTACCCCACAAGTGTTGTGATCTATTTTAGTTTATTTCATACTGCATCTATAGGACTCTGGTTAAAGTGCCGTTCACCCCAAAATCAGAAATGCATTTTTTTTGTCCTCTTACCTGTGGTGCTATTTATCAGTCTAGATTGCTTTGGTGGAGTTGCACAGTGTTGGAGATATGTTCCAACACATGTTCACTGTTCCAAACTTCCTGCTGTTGAGAAAAGGTGATGAGAATGGAAGAAACGAGCAAGAAGTTTTCATTTACCTCTTGGGTGACCCCGCCAGAATGTTCTGGGAGCCTGTGACGCTCAGTAACATCAAGTGGAACTTTGAAGTTTCTGGTGGGACAGGAAGTGAAACCGGTGAAGAGTTGGCACCAATGTTTTAATGTTTCAGAGGTCAAAGCTGACATTCGCAGATACCTCCTTCAGCTGTACACACGAGATCTTTAATTCGATCTCTGACTCATCGTACTGTATTGTTCATCTGATGATATAGTCGCAATAAGATACACAGGATAAGTAGTGCTAATGGAGACTGTAAGAGTGAGGCACTAGATGGCGCTCAGCTTGTGGAGCTCAAAGCACCAAAAAATTCATCTGAAAAACTCAGCATCAATGTCTCTTTCCAGAAATCATGACCCAGTTACTCAAAATAATCCACAGACCTTGTTGTGAGCAGTCTCATGTAGGAACTATTTTCTTTCTTCCGAACCACACCCACCAACTGGATCACTGCACAGAAGGAAGTGTGCATCAACTGCTAGCTCACCTCACGAGCATGAGCCTCTCGTTCATGAGTAGATGCAAGCGTCCTTCTGTGCGGTGATGCGGTGATGCGGTTGGCGGGTGTAGTTTGGTAGAAAGAAAATAGTTCCTGCATGAAACTGCTCACAACAAGGTCTGTGGATTATCTTGAGTAACCGGGTCATGATTTCTGGAAAGAGACATTGTTGTTGAGTTTTTCAAATGTATTTTTTTGGCTCTTTGAACACCACAAGCCGAGTGCCATCTAGTTCCACTTTAATGGAGAACAGGCAGACATCTCTTCGGCCGATATCTTCAACACTCTGCAACTCACACTAAAACAATCTTGACTGATAAACAGCACTACGGGCAAGAAGAAAAATATGCAATTTTTATTTGGGAGTGAACCGTCCCTTTAATATTGTTTAAATTGCTCATTTTCTTCCAAGTGTTTGTATTATTATGTTGTTTTGTTTTTGTACATGAATATCTTTTCTACTTTATTTAGCCTCATTATTTTGTTAGAGATCATTACAGATTATGGAAGTGTTTATGTAACGACTCATGTCATAGTATTTAAATGCTGAGCTTTTAACATGTAAGGTGTAATAATTATCTTTAATGGTGCACCAATAAACAACATGGAGCATAATCTAAAATACACAATCTAACAATTCAATTAGTGTCATTTGTGTTGGTCATAGGTGCACCTTCTGGAGGGAAGCGTCCCCCATAAACTTTATTTTCTTACATTTTTATGGAGCGGATGTCTGGCAGGTGTCAGTTTTATGTGCCGCCTTTCTTCTTATGACTTTCCCCTCGAGCTGATGAATAATAAGTGTTACAGAAAGAGAAAGTCGTGTAATGATCACCCGAGGTCATTTTCATGTAAAATATTGTTGACATCTAAGGGTGCATTTTGTCTGGAAGAAAAAAAAACCCCACAGAACTAATCCTCTGTGATGGGTGTGTGTGTATGAGTGTGTGTGTGTGTGTGTGTGTGACACTGACAAAGCCTTTAGGGACAAAAACATTTTTCCTTTTATATGTTTGTTTATTGTTTTTCAATAAATACTCATTAAAGTGCAAATCATAACAGCAATATCATGCAGTGCATAACAAGAGAAATCCAAACCCCAATCAGACAGAGACAGGGAGAGACAGTTGAAACACACTGTCACATTCTTACACACGCACGCGGAAACACACCCTTACACACATTCTTTCACAATTACCAGTGTGCACACACACAAATACATACACACACACACACACACACACACACACACTGGGGTATTTAAGGTTACACTAATCATAAGAACCCCTCCACAGATAAACAGCCTTGCTGTTGCAAATACTCACTTTGGTACAACATGTTAAAGTCTGTATTTGATTAGGCCCCCGGCATGTTTCCCAGCTCTAAACACAAATTAGAGTTTACATGACTAACATGCCACTGGTAGTTGCATACAGGTGTAATGGTACAGTACTACATCTGACAGTAAATACTGGTTATATTGGGAGTTTTTAAATACAACCCATGACCTCTCCCAGATAGTGCGCTCCACTGATCGACATGTCATACTGTTGTTACGAGCAGCAGAATCAGGGATGGATGCACAATGGGCCAGATGTGATCCTGATGTGACCAACGCAGCTCACTATCCAGAGGACAGGTCATTTAAGACACAGCAACAGAGTGTAATATAGAGGTTTGACTGAAGAACAGAGATTAGTGTTTACAGGACTGCGTGTGCAGTGGCACGTGTCTCGCGGCAGGAAGCACAGTTTCTCCCTGACGTCAAGGTATATTCAGTCAGTGGTGTATGTGGCGTCACAGACAGCGAAGGCAACCCGACACAAGACACGTTAACAGAACATACATGTAATAAAGGGTTTCAGCAGAGTAACAAAGAATGTGGCTTTCACTGTTTCAACCAGAAGCCTTCACAATTCTCTCATAAGGCAAAAACTACTGACTCGATGCAGACGATGACTCACAACAAGTAGAGAACCAAACTACGTCAAATTATTGTAGGTCCAACAAAGTATTAGGTTAACACTAACTAACTGAACACTCATAGTTGAGAGTGATATGTGCAAACCTCCAACATGGCCAAATTCTCCCCAATATTCTGAAATATTATCCTATTATTCTTACGTTATACTAACTATATAAAACGAAAAATAACATTACATTTTTCATTTTGCCCTTTTGCCAATCACTTGCCCCAAACCTGTGAAAATAACGAGAATGAACACAATGAATTGGCCATTTTGGGGTTTCCTATTCATGACATCAGTGTAAAGCAGAGTTCGTACTATCCCTCCAACCTGTTTTATCAAAAACAGTAGAAAGGCAACAGTCCAGCGCTCTCCATCAAAACAACGCTGCTTTAAAAACCAAGAACAAACCCAGAGAGAGATGGACAGGAGGATCTGCAACTGCAACTAACAGTTATTTTTATTGTCGATCAATCTGTACATTATCAATAAGTTGTTTGTTCGGTCTATAAAATGTCAGAAAATGGTGAAAAATGTCCATCAGTGTTTCCCTAAGGCCATAATGATGCGTTCAAATGTCTTGTTTTATCCACAACCAAAAGATATTCTGTTTACTGTCATAAAGGAGTGAATACACCAGAAAGTATTCACATTTTAGAGCTGGAATCGGTCAGTTTTGTCTTTTATTTTGTTGTCTTTTTCCTCAAAAAATACTCTAACCAATGAATCAATTATTAAAGGGGCAATAAGCGAAATCGTTTCACCGCTAGGTTTGCTGTTGTGCACTGCCTGTAGAGCAAAACCAAGTGTGTCATGAGCCACTCCTCCCTCTACCTCTGCTCTCCACCCCCCACCACCCCACTCGCCTCGTCTGTGCCGGCGAGTACCGCAGCATCTCCACGGACTATCACATCCAGACGGTCCCGGTGTTTCTTCCGCAGGCTCCACTTCACTCAGCTTCACTCAGCTGCCCGATGTACCCGCTGCTTCTTCCCACATGAACCTGAAAAACAAACCAGGGCTCGGTGCTCCGGTTGGATCCAAACGGAGAGCCGCTAGCTGGGAAGCTAGCGGAGGCTAACTGGCTGTGTTGGCAGCTGAGTGAAGTGGAGCATGAGGAGGAAGCACCGGTTAGCCCCCGGTTTCACTGCAGGCAGATTCACCCGCCACAGGGGCGAGGAAATAAAACCTAAACAGCCAACTTAGTTTGGCTTAGTTTAGCAGTTAGCGATGTCTTTCACTCACTCTCGGTCTCTGCTGTGTTTAGCTATTTCCCTGCTCGGCTGCCACGCTAACGCTCCAACTCCAGCTGAGCCGGGAGCCGGGCTCACGGAGAAGAGTTGGAACATTAGCATGGCAGCCGACTAGTGCTAACGTCCCTACGCTTCTCCGCCAGGCTCAGTGAGTCGGAGCCGAGAAGCGTGGGGACGTTAGTGTTAGCACTAGTCGGCTGCCATGCTAACGTTCCGGATTCACATGAACGTACATGAACGCGCAGCCGGACCGGCTTGTAAACAATGGGCTGGAGATCAACACACAGAGAGGGTGTGTGAGGTCATGCTATACTCCAGATCAAATTACACCTCTAGTTCTTCACATAGCAATTTTTTAATTCCTTCAATCTAGAAATGATGAATTTCACTTATTGCTCCTTTAAATGAGTCAGTGATTAATTTAATGGTTGACAACTGATCAGTTAATCATAGCTACACTGCAGCACCAGCTTTCACTTTTCACTTTCACACTGATTTTGAAAAAATATTCCATGACAACACAACACTAAACTCAGCTATGGTCTGATCTGACAGGACAATGCTCAACATTTACATAAGAAATAACACCATTGAAACAAAGGAGCAGAAACAACAGATACAGTGAAGTTTAGTGTGAGGCAATAAAACAGTAAATCCACACGAGTTTTAAAACGCAGACTGAACAGACGATGACGAAACACAAACACCAAACATCATGTCCCTTTGTCACTTTCTACCAACTGAACCAATCTCCCAAAGCACTGCAGAGATCCTCCGAACAAAGTCAGTAAGAAAAACATGACGATCATGTGACACACTCTACCCATCTCCACTACACACACTGGCTCATACACACACTCTCCATAAACATATGCACAGTTACTGTGTTGCATTCTTTAAGGCAACTGGAGAAAGGTTTCTGTGGCTTATACTGTCCTGCAGCAGATACACACCACCTCGCATAGATTTGTCATCTTCCTCTCATTGATTATCATCATCACCTCATTATCTGTTCACATACACAGACTCAGGGCTAATGAAGTTTAACTCTGCTAATATGATTGGTAGCAATTTTGAAAATTGATCGACTTTTGGAGCAATTTATCAAGTAAATATTAACATACGCTCTGATTCAAGACCTCAGATTAGGCTCTAAATTCTGATGCACATTTTTCTCATTTTAAAAGGCTTAAAGGAACAGTGTGTAAGATTCAGGGGGATTTAGCAGTGAGGATTACCCACTGAAACCAGCTGAAACAATCCCAGTTACAATTCCTTCACTTTTGGCTGTTCAGGTGGCTGAATTATCTGCAGAGGTCTCTTCCTCTCTAAAACAAACAGACAGAATTGGTGATTAAAAACACTAAACAAAGCAGTTTCTCCTACGCTGTTTGGCACATTGCAGCTGTACCTGCTAATATCTGCTTACCTGTTGTCTCTGATAACCTTATGTATGCTCATCTGATTTCTGATCCAGATGTACAGGAGGTTTTAACCATTAACCAAATTATCTGCAGGAGTCTCCTCCTCTCCAGAACAAACGGATCCAGTGAGTTAAACCGGTAAAAACACTGTATAAAGCAGCTTCATGTCGGAGGTCTGATAACTAAAGATCCAGGAGTTCAGGTTTTTACCAGGAGCTAAATTAACCATAGAGGTCTCTTCCTCTCCAAAACAAATGGACCTGGTGATTTAAACCAGTTACATCACTGAATAATGCAGTTTTACATTTACTAAAATGTATTTTTCTGACATGCTTATCGGGGAGAGGCTGCTAACTATGGTGGCCGATACGAAAATGTGAACGGCCCCGTCTGGAGCTAGTGTTTGGTTTGTCCGTTTTGCGCTACTGTAGAAACTTTGCCATCTCCTTAGACAAGGACGTGCACCCTATGTAGATATAGACGTCTCATTCGAAGGTAACAAAAACACGACAACTCTTATTTTAAGGTGATTATACACTAAAGAAAATGATGACCCCCCCCTAAATCCTGCACACTGGACCTTTAAGTAAAAAAAAAAAAAAGAAGATAGTTAATAATTGTAGCCCTAAAAATTGCTACACTCTTCATTACAAACAGCACATGGCGTCTGTCTTTTTCAGCTTACTGCGTATGTGACTGCCTGCCATGTCTGTCCTCCTGATATCTCCGGCCTGCTCGCGCTTTTTAAATTACATTCTGTGCATGCATGGCTGAGCAGCATATTAGCAGCTGCTCAACTTGTCATTTGTTAAGGGCTAAACTGAAGTGTAGAGAAGTCTGTGTGTGTGTTGTTGCATATTTATGACAGTTACTGAATGTATAAAATGATGGTTGTGTGGGGAAAGAAACAGCAGATGTACGGTATGAACGGCATCTTTGAAAAACACAGAGACCGACCATAGCTGTGTGAGAAGTCAGGTAATACGGTGGCTGTGAAAACTCATGTTAGATGGTGTGTATCTGTGCTTCATCACTAAATGCAGGACACAGTCGGCACCATGCAGAGTATTATCGCCCGACTATCCCGCTGCCTCTCTAGGTTCATTAATCTTCTACAATCTATTCAAAATCAGGATAAAACTCTACGTCGATGCAGTGCTTAAATAATACAACTACAGCGCCTAAAAAACAATCTCTCAAAAATAAATATGGATCTGATATCTAAATAATAATCATCTTCTTCATGGAGTATAAAGTCTGTTATTTGGTATACCCTTGTCAACCTTTTCAGCTATGTAATATAAATATAATATACATGGATAACAAAGTTTCTTTACAAACCATAGAATATAAAACCTGAAAATAAATTTTACATGTGCTAACGTTCCCTCAGACACAGATTTTATGTCAATTTTAACAACCTTCATCAAAATATAAGACGAGAAGCAAAACTGACCTCCGATCAGTGTTTGGGGAAAACTCAGCAGGCTTTCCCGCCATTTAGTGTTATGGTAGGCGATGACGTTTCAGCAGTTGATATAGATTGAAGGTATTTGTGGGAGGAGTGACAGTGGACTTGACCTTTCCTGACTCCGACACGACTGCGTGCTGTGACCTATTGCCTATGGCCTTCAATATGTCACAGATTCCAGTCCCAGGATCAGTTGTCATAAGCTGTGGCTGCGTGTTTAAACTCTGAGACTCTGATCCAAGGACTGTGTCAAAATACGAAAAGAAAAAAAAAAAGCTATTAATCTGCCTCTCTGAGAAAGGATTCCTCTCTGTGTCTCCCTAATCTGAAGTGACAGGCTTTGCTTTTTACACTTCCATTCACCCTTCCAGGCCAATACAACTGGAACGGAGATGGAGAGGAGACAGAGAGAGGAAGTCACTCCTAACATCTACACTCCCCTACGTCCCGGATCAGCAATTGGCTTAAAAACCCCACTGACATCGAGGTTACAGCGAGGTTAAAAGTGGATGCATCTCAGCGTGCCAGTGTAGTGATGAGACTGGCACACATTTCAAAGAAGTCCATGGTGTGTGATCCCTGACGGGGGGTGAGTAGAGGGTTGCTACCAGACAGGGACCCCGGGAGAGAGGAGCTGAGCTGGGGCAGATCAATCGCGGGGCTCGCTGAGTCGATGCTCAGTCTGGGTCTGTGGAGTCCGGCTGTGGAGCCTGACCTCTGAGGAGTGGACGAGCCCGATTTAAAGCCAACTGCCTCGATGATGTCATCTGGGGGTCACATGAGCAGAGGATAGTAGTGTCAGCATTTAACAGAGGAGCAGTTCATGACGTAAATGTAGGCTAATTACTGTATGAGAATCATGCCATAACCACAATAAATTTGAATTATGTGTTTGAGTTTTTATCTAGTCTTTCCCCACATGCACTTATAAATCCATCTACTGAATTCGGCATCAATTCTAACCAGTTACAGTTATGTTAAAGCTGGAGTGTGGGACGTTTGCAAATGAATGAACCAAACAAGTTCACACAGTGCTGATTGAGATGATCACCGCCAGGGAAAGCTCTCTGTATCTCGCAGTATACCAGAGTTGTTGTGTCTGTGGTCACTTTCTCGCACTGGTGCACTGGAAATTATGCAATTTTCGTCAATTAACCAGAACTCAAGGGAGCAGGAAGTGGGAAGAGAGCATAGCAACAGAGCAGCAGATAGGAGTATGGGGGGAAAATCCTAAGAAGCATCCAAGAAAGGTTTCTGGAGTGGATGCTCCAGATAAAAAAGAAACCTGCCATTTAGAGAAAGGATTAAAGTCAGACTTTGAGAGAGCGCTCCTGGGGCGGAGGAGATGGGGCGAGATCACCTGCAGGCATACGTCATGAGTGTAATTACTCTCACTGCCAGAGGGTGGAGACAAAAGCTCCACACTTTAGCTTTAATATAAATTCAAGTAAATTAAACGCAGAAGATTATTTTTTTAAAAAGCAGAACCATGTGTGCCATCTGTACTTCTGATCACTGACATCATGTAACTTCAAATCTGTGTGATAAAGACAAACAGTTGCACGTAGAAAAGCACATGGCTATGTACAGTACATGTGTATTTAAAAATATATTTAAATCAATGTCAAATCTGAAATTGTGGGTAAAAGACACAACTAAATACACATGAAAGATATGAAGTGACTGATGCGCTTGCATTTCAAAGAGGTGACCTGTACAGGCTCAAATGCATTTATGCTGGGACAAGTGCCCAAAGTGCACTCTGCTGCCTGATTTGCATCAACACCACCTCAGCTGTTCCAACTCCAGCAACTCAAGATTTTAGAGCCACGAAACAGGGACACACAAATGAACTGCAGGTGAAGCCATGTACAATGTAAATCAAAACAGTTTGGGATATCACCAACCATCGATGCTCTTGAAGTCGAGGAGGTAGGATCTGTTGTCCACCTGATACAGCTGCAGGCTCATTTTCACCAGGTTCCCCGTCACTGGATTCTTCCTCCGCACTCGCAGGTGGTACGGGTTCACCACCTACAGCACAGAATAACAGACTGTCTCGTTCATACGTAGACCTTTGTATGTTCTGTATTTATACGTGTAAGACATATCCATTACCTTCCAGTCGAAGCTGAGTTGTCTCATGGCCCTGTACACTTCAGCCATGATGTCATAGGGTCTGCTCTGGCTCCTGATACCGAGGTGCCACTTGGCCTTCTTCACTGCTAGCGGTTTGGGCCGAGTGGTGTTGAGAGCATCCAGAGGACAACGAGACTTGGGGCTGTCAGCCAGCAGCGGAGGCATCCTCTCTGGGTGGGGTTTGATCCCGGGGGGCAGCGGCATGCCCTCCTCTATGAAGGAGCCCTGGGGAGGACTGGAGGCCAAGTAGAACTCGCTGGCCTGGGTCATGATGCGCCGGTTGTCTATTATGAGGTGATAAGCTACTGCTAGCTGATCCTGCATGAACAGAGGGAGGATGGAGAGTCAGTTGAAGACCACTGAGATAACGAGTTAAAGCTAAGGACAGACCTTGAGATTACTGAAACCTACAACGACTCCACTCATGAATGAGTCTTGTGTACCTGTGGGTCCCCGCTGTAAAGGCTGGACACAACCTCAGACTCAGTGCATTCAAACTTCTCGCACACTTCCCTGACAGCCTCTTCATCCAGGACTGTAGCATCATACGAGGGGTCCTCGGGGAACAGGTAGCCTGGCAGGTCCTGCTTAAACCACTCATGTTCCCTGACAGAGGAGAGGATAACCACTCAAAATCATCACTCTTAACTACAAACACAAACCTATATCGAGTGAGGTTGGTAATTAATGCCAAAGTGAACAGAGTAGTGTGAGCACCTGATGTCTCTGATGGTGGCTCTCTTCAGAGGATCCACCTGCAGCATAAGCATGAGCAGCGAGGCCACAGAGCGAGTCAGGTACTCGGGGATGTAGAAGACGCCTCCTCTGATCTTCTTAAACAGCGTGGGGACGTGCTCATCGTCAAAGGGCAGAGTGCCGCAAAGCAGGGCGTACAGGATCACGCCGCAGCTCCAGATGTCCACCTCTGGGCCTGCATAGAGTCTGACAGAGTGATGAGAAGATGTGACACGTAACAAAGAAGAAGATCCATAAACAATGTGTCACTCTTGTGGGTCCACTGGAAAAGCAGATAGCACTTTCTTAACTTTTAAGTGCTATCATATAGCTTTAATATATAAATACTAGGGGTGTAAGGGTTCACTAAATTCACTGTTCAGTTCGATATGATGCAGTGATGTCACGGTTTGGTATGTTTTTGATACAGCAAAAAAGCAGAAATTTACTTAGTTTCTTTAAAAACTATCATCATAAAGTCTGATGTTTTTTTACTTTGAACCATGACGGAGCTACACCTGAGTGACCCGTCCTCTGGGGTGTCTTCTCAGCAGCATATAAAACAAAAAAGCTCCTTAAAAATATTAAATGTCATACAGTAGTTATAAACAAATATGAACAAATAAACAGTTCTGTTTCTGAAATGAAAGGGGAAAAAAAATATCCTTGTTTTCTTTTGTTTAATTTAAATGTATAAAAACTAAAATCATAATGCTGCAGGGATACATTAGCATGTAGTGTTTGTGTTGCCCCTTGTTTTCGTCTCATTACCCCGACTGGCACACTGGTGAAGTCGGCATAAACGAGTTGACATGTTTGAAGTGTTCTGCACTGATGTAACCTACTGTCATGTGGCTCCCAACGCCAGACCTGTAGGTTATCAGGGGAACTTTTTTTCTGGTCTGGAGGGGCAGAAAGCAAATTGCCTGTCGCCATGTCGTTTGGGCTGCCTTGTTGAGCGCAGTGGCACTGAGAACATTATGTTTCACACAAACATAGCTGTACATTTTATTTTTAAATTATAACAGGATTAGTTTGAAGAATTGTTCGGTTTGTAATATGTCCTGAACCAAAAGCCTCATACCGACTGATTCACTGGAGACTGATTTGTTTGCCCATGGGTGGCTACCGTGGCAGGGCCGCGTTGCCGCATCCTTGATCTTCGGTTTTCCAGCGGACCATTGGAGCAAGTCCGGCTTCTCTGCTGCTAACGAGCTGAGGAGGAGCCGGCTGCTAATACTATGTACCGTGACACTGCTAATGCTGCTTGCCGTGCTGCTGTAGCTCAGTCGTAACTGTAACTGATGCTGAGATTCTACTGACTGCGTGACTGGTAGACGGCGGTGGGTGGCGCAACAGGCCAAAACACAAATTCAAAACATAAACATGATTTGCAGACTGCAAAAAATTTTTTTTAAATGCGAATATTCTGGCTGTATTATTGTTGTCGGTGAGATCAGTATGTTATATGAACATTATTCCTTAGTCTCTGTGACATATTAGGAGGATTTTACGACTATTTGCTTTAGATTTCTTACATATAGTTCCTTTAATAAATACAGATTTTGTTTAAGTGTCATTTGTAGCTTTTGTGAAGACAAAATGCACACCCATGGGCGACGCAATTGGTTGTATAGTGTTTCCACTGCTTTACAGGTGCCGGTAGTGCGCTAAGAAATGCAGCAATGCGTCACCAAAGGCAGTGAAGAAGAAAATTCCAGGCAAGTAATCCACGATTTAAAATTTACTTTGCAACTGTTTATGAGGAAGTACATGCATTTTAACATATTTGTTAAACCATACGCATACACAAGGTGCGCTTGGGTGTGGAACAGTGAATGTAAACAGCTTTTTTGTTTGTTTACGAGAGATCTCCACAGGGCAACTAAGAGTTGTTTTCTGTCAGGCTGGACTTCAGGCAGTGTTTAAGGCTACATTCACACTAATACGTTTTTGTTTTAAAACAAATAACTACTGCTACGTTTACGCCGAGCTTCCACACTGCTGCGGCACTTTGGAGCCTCTGCAACAGAGACCTTTGAAAACTCTGCTGAAACACTTTTAGTTGGAAAAAAGCCTGTTGCATTTTAGTCTGGATGAGCAGTCACGGTGACCAATAAAAACAATGACACGCGATGACCATGTTCGCATCCCAGTTGGGTCTTATCAGTCACGATGTGTTGAGCCAAAACATTACAGCTAGGTCTACATAACCTTTTATGATGTGGGTACTCCTTTCCTATTGTCATGTGTGTTACTGTGGATGGAGGCGGTGCTAAAACCCTGTTTATGTTTTAAAACACTGTTTTAGTCCTAAACTGCATTGTTCCTAAAGCCATATAAATAATGCTGATTAAGTAACTGTCCTCCAGACGTGAATAATTGTGATTAATCTTATAGCCGTGATCGTACATGTGATGTGATCACACACCTTCCTGAGATGACCTCTGGAGCAGCATAGTTGGGCGAGCCACAGCTTGTCCGTAGGAACTCCCCATCTGACATCATGTTTGACAAACCTGTTGATAAATGCAAGACATCCTTCACTCTGACAGTGACACAGTTTAACAAAACGATCCTCTGTTATTATATTACTGCTATTGATCCTATGGTTTAATTGCACATGGCCCACCACAGAGAGGGTGAGTTATACACTGTGGACGTCGCAGATATCTCTATCCTTATTTACCCACCAAGACTCTAAGCTCTAAACACAAAGCTCATCTAATTGGATGAGCTTCTCCCAGCCTGCCTGGGCCGAACGCTAAACACCACATGCTCTGCGATGTGCTGACCTTCCCTTTATCTTTTATCCCTGTTCCTTTAAGACTCTTTCACTGCTCGCTGGTGTTTGTTGCTCTCAGCCAAAACACTCCTGCTGCTGCACAACCCTGACGCACCCCCACGATTCCTTCCCTATCAGATGACACTGGGCCTCAAGGCTTCCTGCCAGACATGATATGAATCCTGGCCGTTGCTAGGGGGACCTCTCTCCACCCCACACACCCTGCTGCGCACAAGGGTCTTTGTGTGTTTGTGAGAATATTTCTCTTTTTCGTGTTCGTATTGCATCAGGTACAGTCTCCAATCAGCTGGAACAATTATGCCCCAACTGTTAAAAAACTGTGCTCAGTGAGAGATGTATTTAATAATGAGGTCAACAGGTGCATGATAGTGATTTCACACTTTTCTTTAAGTGTATAATTAAGAGTCTAATTACGCTTTGTACTATGACTCTGCAACAAATGTTGCCTCTAATCAACAATTCAAATTACTTGGCAATTCCACTCAGCTCTGCCATAGACTCTGCCTCTCTGTCTTTCTCATTCCCTCTGTGAACATTTTCTGTTGTGCTTTCTCTTTTCTTAAATTCCCTAACAATCCTTCAGCCTCTCCCTCTTCCTGTAACTCTGTTGTCTGGGATCTTACCAAAGTCAGCTATCTTGGCGTTCTTGCTGGCATCCAGCAGGACGTTCTCAGGTTTGAGGTCTCTGTGGACCACCATGTGCCTGTGGCAGTAGTCCACAGCTGAGATAATCTGCTGGAAAAGGCGGCGGGCTTCAGTGTCCTCCACCTGAAACACACAATATAAACAGACATGATTAGACTGTGGCTGCTCTGAGTGTTTCTATGATTGTGTGGAAGGATAAGGAAGTTATGTGGTGTCTTGTTTAGAACAAATGTATCATGTTCTGTGTTGGGTTGGTGTGGCTCAGGGCCCAGGTGAAGCTCAAGTAGGATTATTCTATTAAAAATAAAGACCCCAGTCCCCAGAGGAGGTCATCTCTACATAGCTGTCGGTAACAGCTCAGTGTTTTGAACATGGAAGTGAACATTTAAAGGTGTGTAAATGGGGCACTAAAATTATCACTGACGACTCTCAGTTAGTAAAGTGAAGCAGTGATGGTGTGTGGGAACACTGTTGCCCAACAAACTTTCATGTCTCATTATCTATAACTCATATCAAATGGAAATTTCCAACAGTACTTAAAGCAGGAAAGGTAAATATTTTGGCATACAACACATGCACGTGATGGGATAGTTGCAGTTTCAACACTGTGCATACAGACAGTATTTGTTATGTCTCTACAGAGTAAGAATAAATCCAGAAAGTTTTGAAAAGAAAGAAAATGCTCATGCAACTTACGTTAAATAAAATTATTTTAGGGCCTAGGGTCTAACAGCAGGGTCTATTTGGTCACAACAACAACAACAACAACTGTATTAGTATTTAATTAAAGGGGCAGTTCACCCCCAAATCAGAAATACATATTTGTCCTTTTACCTATAGCGCTATTTATCAATCTAGATTGTTTTGGTCTGTAATTTAGTGTTGGAGATATCAGCCACTGAGATGTCTGCCTTTCTTTAATATAATGGAGTTGGATCACTTGGCTTGTGGTGCTCAAAGCGCCAAAAATATACAAAACTGCACAGAAGGAGGCATGCATCTACTCATGGACAAGAGGCTCGTGCTTATGAAAGCACAAGCTGTAAACATTAATGGTGTCCTCCTCGGCTGAGCTGTAACGTTCGCAGGGTCAGTGGTAGGGATGCACCAAAATTAAAATTTGTGGCCAAAGCCGAATAAAATTAAACGCTTGGCCCAATACCGAGTACCGAATGCCGTTTTTTAGTTTTTCATTAGTTTTTGCAGATGAACCCCCTCCAGATTAGTGTTGTCACGGTACCAAAATTGGGACCTACAGTATGATACCAGTGAAAGTATCACGGTTCTGAGTAGTATCACGATACCACAGCAAAAATGAGGCAGATGTGCCTTTTGTCATTTATAAAAAGATAAATCACTTTTCTATAATACATCAATGATATTTCAATGGAATAAATTACTTATTGACTTATTCATACTTCAAAAAATAAATAAAATAGTGATTAA
>NC_065515.1:3806816-3855198 GCF_006386435.1 Epinephelus moara
GCTGTTTGATTGCGTTATCAAAACACGCCGCTATTATTCGGCCTTGCTTTTCACTTATTCCACCGAATACCGAATGTGTGTTTTTTTGCAATATTCGGCCGAATATATTCGGTTACCGAATATTTGGTGCATCCCTAGTCAGTGGTGCCATCTAGTTCCTAGACAGTTCTAGTTCTAGACACCTCTACGGCATCTAGTTCCTAGACAGTTCTAGTTCTAGACACCTCTACGGCCAATATCTATAAGTCACTCACCACCTCAGACACTGCTTAGCAATGCAAATACTGACTATGAGGTTAATAATACTAGTCATATAATAGATTAAATGTCTTACCCGTCCATGTTTGCAGATGTAGTCAAACAGCTCACCTCCAGACACATACTCCATGACCATGAAGAAATCTGTTGGTGTACTTATCACCTGGTACCTGAAACACAAACATGTCTGTATTCACATGAACTTGCTGGACATTAATTAACTCTCTTACATTATGTCCCTAAATGTTAATATAACTGTAAACATACCAAAAGGCTTTTGTCTCAATCTCTAAAATAAATGTATTTACTTCAAAACTGCACAGAACTAATATACAGAAACACACACACAGATAGGTGAGGCCACGCTGTGATGTATGGCTGCTGAGTGTAGGCATTACTTTCCTAAAGGTCAGGTATATTAAGATGCAGGCCCAGTCTCATGAATGGTTGCTCTTGTGAGATTCTGTGCTTCATCACAGTCTACTATATTCCTGTCGAGTCGGGTGTTGCACAACACGGCCGGCACCGTGGGAGAAATAAACACCAACCAAATCACACATACAGATTCTGCGAAATCTAAACAGCGAGAGCACTTGAGGGAAATGTTAGGACATTTATTCTAATTCATTTCAGTTCATGCTGGTTTTACAAACGCTGCAGATGTATCCAGAGTCTGCTCTGCTCTGTCCACAGTCCTGGAGCAATCTGCAACAGTGCAAACAGGATGTGTATGTGCCTAAAATATATGCATGTTTCTGAATGTATATGGCTGTGACAGAGTGTTCAACAGCACTTGAGCTTCTGACCTAAGAGCTCACATATCTGCCATAGCTTACAGTGCGACAGTGGACTAACCCTAACCTAAAAATAACACAGAGATTGTTGAGAGAGACATGGACTGACAAGGAGAAGGAGAAAGATGGGACACAAGGTCAGATAAATAACCCATGACAAGCTAAGATACCTGAATGAGGACAAGAATTTAGTCATGCAGGAACTACAGCGACTTCTATCATCTTATCTGGATATTTGAACGAACCAGAAGTGCGTGTGCATTGCTATGTTTGTGTGCTCCACCTCCTGGGAGCCCTGTGGGCATGCTCAGTACAGCACAGCTGTAGCTGTAGTAAACAAACAGGAACACACAAAGCATGCCACAACACAGAGGGAACACAACATAGCAAAATACCCACATTACAACAGCCACTTATTTAACAGAGCTCAGTCATCTCCCTGTGTCGGCGCTCAGAGTCTTAAAGTCTGATAGAAGGATGTGTCGTCTTTCTCTACTTACAGCTTGATAATGTGTGGGTGTCTGAACAGTTTGAGATTCTGGATCTCTCGTTTGATCTTCCCAACGACATCGAGACTGCGGATCTTCTGTCTGTTTAGGATCTTTACAGCCACTTTATGGCCCGTCAACTGATGCTCGCCAACTGGAAACAAAAGAATACAGATATGAAGCACATACAGCACACAGATGGTAAAACCACAGAGCAGCTCATCATAAACAAGACAGTTAAGCACAATATGGAAGAACAAAGAGAGGCAGAGGCACTAATGGGTTACGTTTTAATTTAGAGAATTGCTACACAGTAGGGCTGCAACTATTATTTTCATTATGGATTAACCTGCCAATTATTTTTACTACATGTCAACAACATGCTCATCACAAATTCCCAAAGTGACGTCTCTAAAGTGCTTCTTTTGTCCAAGCAACAGTCTAAAACCCAAAGACTCTTCATTTACGATCATAAATGACAAAGAAAAGCAGCAAATGTTTGACATTTTTGCTTGGAAAATGTCTCCAACAATCAACTGATAATTAAAATAGTTGGTGATTAATTGTCTTTCGGACCACTAAGTATTGATCAACTAATTGTTGCAGCTCTATTGCATAGCAGACTTCAACAGAGCAGTACATTTTTATTATAATGCAGTTTTAAGTCTTAATTTAGAAAGTTGTTTTACAGTAGGGCTGCAACTATTATTTTCATTATCGACTAATCTGCCAATTATTTTTTACTATTAATCGCTTAACTGATAAAATGTCATGAAATTGTAAAAAATGCTCATCACAATTTCCAAAAGCCCAAAGTGATGTCTTTTTGTCCAACCAACAGTCCAAAATCCAAAGACCAATCAAGACCTTCCAATGATCAATCAGTCATTAAAATAGTACATAGCGATACATTTAGTCGCTTAATCTATAAAACATCAATTAATTGTGATTATAGCTCGAGACAATTTCCCAGAGCTTAAAGTGTCTTTAAAGTGCTTCTTTTGTCCAAGCAACAGTCCAAAACCCAAAGACTCTTCGGTTAATATCATATATGACAAAGAAAATCAGCAAATAATCAAATTTAAGACGCTCGAACTGGAAATTGTTTAACATTTCTGCTTGAAAAATGACTGCAACGATCAATCAGTCATTAAAATAGGTGGCCATAAATCATCTTTCGATCAACTAACTGATAAGTTGCAGCTCTATTGCACGGCAGACTTCAACAGAACAGTATTTTTTATTATGATGCAGTTTTAAGATTTAATTTAGAAAGCTGCTGCACAGTAGGGCTGCGACTATTATTTTCATTATCGACTAATCTGCCGGTTATTTTCACATTCAATCGCTCAATCTATAAAACGTCAATTAACTTCGAAAATTGCTCATGACAATTTCCCAGAGCCCCAAGTGACGTCTCTAAAGTGTCCAAGCAACAGTCCAAAACCCAAAGACTCTTCATGTACTATCATAAATGACAAAGAAAAGCTGCAAATTCTCAAATATAATAATTTCAAACCAGCAAATGTTTGACATTTCTGCTTGAAAAATGACTGTAATGATCAATCAGTCATTAAAATAGTTGCCAATAAATCATCTTTCGATCAACTAAGTGATAAGTTGCAGCTCTACTGCACGGCAGACTTCAACAGAACAGTACATTTTTATTATAATGCAGTTTTAAGATTTAATTTAGTAGGGCTGCAACTGTTATTTTCATTATCGACTAATCAGCTAATTATTTCGCTCAATCTATAAAATGTCAATTAACTGTGAAAATTGCTTGTGACAATTTCCCAGAGCCCCAAGTGATGTCTCTAAAGTCCTTATTTTGTCCAAAACCTAAAGACTCTTCAGTTAAATCATAAATGACAAAAAAAGCTGCAAATTCTCAAATTTATGAAGCTCGAACTGTAAACTGTTTGACATTTCTGCTTGAAAAATGACTGCGATCAATCCATTATTAAAATAGTTAATAAAATTTCTTCCTATCGACTATTTACCAAGTGATTGTTGCAGCTCTGTTGCACAGACAGAACAGTTAACTTTTATTATAATGCATTTTTAAGCGGCCTACTGTAGCCTTCATCTTTTTTCCATATCTTTAATTGTGCAGGGTGTTGGAGCTATAAGCCTTTCTTATTAGGCTCTCAAGCCAAGATGCTGCTGTTGCTGCCAAACTCTATTAACAGCTTGACTACAACAATATGAGGTATTAATATACAAATGGTGCATGAACTGCTCTTTCTCCCACATAGAGATGACCTTAACACAAACAAGTCATTAGTAACATTTGATTCAGTTAAAGCAAAGTGAATTCAGGCTGCATGCATTCACTGAGAAAAAAAAATCTCTCCATTATACAGAATTAAAGACGTGACGTCAGCCCTGCCTTGAGGTGCGTTCACCCCCTGCTAAGCTAACACATCCCCCCAACTGCGCACACAAGACACAGGCTGGGTGAGCGTGGACTCAAAGCTCACAAGGTCACGCAGAGTGTTCGAAAACTAGTTAAGAAAACTGAAATAATATCCTGTGAACGGCCTCTCGAGCAAAACTTTACCGATGTGACAGGTTTTCTCGACTTACTTCACAAGCTAGCAGCGGTGGGCTAACGTTAACACCGGACTAGCTTAACCGCTCACAAACATTATGTCAGTTATATCAATATGCTCACACGGTGCGTTTCGGACAAGCTGTGCGCCTCACTCACGTCCTTTACCGCGACAAAACCAACACACTAACTCCTCTTTTTTTAACACAATGCGACACTAATGTGAGTATGACTGTGCATCTTCTTGTAGCTGTTGTCCTCCAGGTAATTCACCTGCCATAGCTGATAACAGCAGCTACAGAGGGGCTTCAGAGGAAGAATTTGACTTTCAAGCTGGTGGATTCACGGAGCACATTTACGCTTTAAATCGCTCCTGTCGCCGGCGTTAACCCACCCAGCTACGCAAACTGCTCACCGGCCGCCGGCAACTTCAACAGTCCATTGACTGTGGGCGACTACTTCAATATTACTCCAACTGAAACACATCCACACATTTAATCTCGGCGTGACACAAAAGCGTGACTTAACTCTTCACTTTCCCGAATGTCCCCACTCCGAGCGTGTCGCCGAGGATGTAGTGTCCGATCTTTACCCTGCCTTCGTGTTTCTGTTGTTGCCGCTCTGCCATCTTCTCCGTTACCGACGGCTGGGTTCGCTCGGTGCGGCGGGTGTGCTGCCTGCCTGCCTATGGAGCGCGCGGAGGGGCGGGGCACTTGTCTCCCTGCGAGCGAGGACGGGGAGAAGCAGCGAAGACTCGACCCCGATAAACGGGCACTGTCAGGTTTACTGTAAATACTGGAGCAGAGGAAAAAAATGTAACTGCCAAAAATGCTCTCCTGGAGGCCATATGGCGTCTGACGTAAAACACCGAGTGTGTGTATAACCGGGATTATCTCTCCTAGAAACCAATGACTTCTGCCATCCACCCTGTGGGTGTGCGTCTCCACCTGACCCGGTGTGTGTGTCGAGTTTTGCACCCTGGTTAATTAGCTGATAAATACTCTCTACATGTCTAAATCACCCACAAGTTAAAATATATAGAATATTAATTAAAATGGAATAGCCACGAGCAACACATCAAATGTAGTTATGTTTTCAGTAATAAATTATGCTCTGTTATATATTATAAAGGCAATAATTATAATACACATCATTTTCATTTTCAGATATAGGCCTATTAAAAAGTGGAAAGCTATTGTGTATTTAGAGTGTTATGCAGGCTTTATTACTATTAATTAATGTAGTTTCTGTAAAGTGTTAGCATTTCATAAAAATGTATTTCAAAAAAGGTTGCAAAAAAGTTCAATCATATGCTGGCTTCCTAAAATGGCTCTCAGTTATCAACACTTTCCCAACCCCTGATCTAATGCTGTGTTCCAGGCACACCTTAGGCCAATGTAAAGACGCAATTAGACACGAATTCCCGCAGGGTGTCGCGATAGGCGCGATGGACACTATGGGCATGACGCGAATTATGATAAGCAGCGCAAATGAAGCAATTCACGTCATATCTTATTGAAAAATCTGAGTTTAAGTCACCAATTCGCATCACGTTCATTCTTCGATTCAGCGATTTCGTGCTTGTATGACGCAAGTCAAAATATTTTAGTGTTCAAACTTGCATGAGGAACAGGACACGAGAATTCACATTAACACAACATAAGATTTTCTTTCTCACTTGCTTTTTCCTTTAACCACTGCACAACTGTGCTAACCAGGCCTGTTGTCAGCTGGTTCCAACCCAGGTTAGGGTAGCATATTTGTGTGGAGTTTGCATGTTCTCCCTGTGTCAGCATGGGTTTCCTCCAGGTGCTCCGGCTTCCTCCCACAGTCCAAAGACATGCAGGTTAATTGGTGACTCTAAATTGTCCGTAGGTAGCCCTTTACACTTAGCCCCTTTTGATTTGGTTTGATCTGAGGTGCCCAATTTTCTGCCTCGTAGGGTAGACATATTGGCAGAACCCTTTTAGTTTAAACAGACCGAGGCGCCTTCTGCAACGGGAGGGGCTGTTGATGACTTGTGGGAGGAGCTGTTGATGGCGCAGCACGTGCGACCCAGTGGTGGTGGATAAACAGGAAACAGCTGATAGCAGGAGTTAGCGAGCAGCTAGTAGCAAGAGGGAAACGCAAACCTGACAGACACTGTAAAGATGAGCAACTGGGGAGACAAGGAATTGCGCGCCCTCCTTGTCCTCGCAAACGAAGAGGCCATTAACCGTCAGATGACGGGGATGGTGAAGGACGGGCCGACTTATGAGAGAATCACCGAAGGACTGACCAGCCGCGGCTTCCCTCCCACGTCACTGTTTACGTCACACGCTGAGCTACACATTTTGCTCACTTGCTCACGCCCGAAAAAGGCGCATTCTGTATAAACAAAAGTAGGCAGGCGGCATTTTGCTGCACTCCCCGATTTTGTTTTTATACTGCCAATGCTGAAAAAGACTGATCGGGCTTTCCTGCAAATTTGCACAATTCCAAGTCAGCCCTGTGATAGTCTGGTGACCTGTCCAGGCTGAACCCTGCCTCTTGCTCAGTGTCAGCTGGGATAGGCTCCAGTCCACCCACAACCCCCAACAGAATAAGCAGTTACAGAAAATGAATTAATGCTCTAAAATGGGCAGTTCAGCTGTTGAGTTTCCAAAAATGTCTCCTGGGGGAAAGGTTTTGCAGACCCCCCTTAAGGGTCAGGTCCCCCCAGTGTTAAATAGGTAGTTACGTCCCTGGTGAGACTGTTCTGAAAGACAGCACCCTCCCTCTGAAAAATGGGGAACGTGTTTGTTTTGGTTTTGCATCTATAGTCCACAGCTGAGGCCATCAGAGCATTGAGAAGGATCCATTATCCATATGGGCTATGAAGCTGGTCCGTCAGGTCAGAGATAGTTTCACTGTTCTCTCACAAATAAGTGCATCCCACACTGTGTACACCATCCCTGCAGTTATATCATAGTGTCATATTTCTCTTATTTTGTTGGCCCCTGTCTCTGCTGCATCAGCGTCAAATTGGTGATAATTTTTAATTTACCAAACTGGACAGCCTCTGCCTCTCATATCTCTGCACTCTCTCATCTATGATTATAACCCTCTTAGGTAAACACCCTCACACTGCTCATTTAGATAAAGCAGAATTACTGGGCTGCTCCCTGCCATAAACTCTTGTCAGCAGCCATTCTTGGTTGTGTTTAAGCTTGTGTTTGAGTTGCAGTGGGTGTTGTAATTGAATATTTTTTGGAAATGTGTGTGGGCAATGGGCTCATTCATAAACGCCTGATTGGTCATTAATTTTTTGGAAATGTGTGTGGGCAATGGGCTCATTCATAAACGCCTGATTGGTCATTACACCCAACTCTGAGGTTTTCTCACTCTTACACTTGTCTTTCCAGAAACATATGAATTATCACTCACTATATATGGTTGTTGTCTCAGAGCAGTGGTTCCCAGCTGGTCCAGCCGTGGGATTCAAGTTTTTCTCCTTAGTCATTAGTTTAAGATTTGTGCAGCAGACTGGACAGGTCAAAAATATGCCGGAAGAGTGAAACTGATGGATCGTACCACTAGGTGGCAGTGTAAGTTTAATTTATCAGTATCAAGGCTCACTCTTGACAGTGCTTCTGCTGCTGTCTTGTGCATATAATACTTGAGCTCTCTCTGGGATTGAAAAGCACTTGTGGAGCTTGTGCATGAACGTTTTCTTATCAAAGTTAAAAAAAAAAAGAGGTTTTGAATCATTTGCCTTTAAATACACATAAATACCAGTTAATCAAATTGAAATTTCCATTGATAAATATGTTTAAAATCTAGACAAAGTAACTGAAAAAGTTAAAGAAGTCCCCATTACACATGTCCTTAAAAATGAATAATGCAAATAAAAACGATGGATCATTAACTTCTAAATAGTCTTCATATGGACACTGACAGAATATATATCGAGAGAGTTTTACTATCATATTTGCAAAATACACAAAAAGGATAAACATCTTGTTTAGGATAATTTGTTTTCTCTTTTTCATCATATTTTAATATAAATCTTTCATAGAACTGATGAAATATCATCTACTGTTACCATTTTTGCTGTAATATTAGAAATATTTGCTTTAAATATCTTCTCAGGATGCAAAGAGGGCAAATATTCCCACTCAAGATTCAGATTTAGATTTTGTTGTCATTATCCAAACATAAAGAAACTGCAAATTTGTCATCCTCAAGTTGTGCATACTATTAAAAAAACTTAACACATATTTACGTACAGAATAAAGCACGAGTGTAAGAGATAAGAGATAGTCAACAATAACATCATATAAGCACAAAAATAAGCAGTTTTTAATACTTTTTATTCATCAACATTTTTTACAGTTAGGAACAAAAGAAAAAGAAAAGACAAATATGAGGAAATGGGATGTTTACAGAGACGCGAATAAGTAATATTATTTCTGAAAAATATATCTTAAAGTGCAACTAACGAGTGTGCAAGAAGCAGCAGCAGCAAAGTCCAGTAATGTGTAGTATGACGGATATGAAGTGAATATTGCACGCGCACAATAATGGCATCTCCTCATTTAGTCAGACTGGGCAGATGTCTGAGTTCAGTGATGCCACAGCGTTTGTGAAAAGGCTGTTTTCATTCTTTGTGTCCCGTCTCCAATAACAACATATTCTGAAACGCTCCAAACCACCATCACTCCAGTGCGCATGTCGTACCTCGCGTAACCGCCGGGGGCGCTGCATCCCCGCGCGGCTCTCTGCCCTCCTCCTGGTCACCAGTCTGAGAAAGTTTTCCATGCAGGGATGGAGGTGATTACCCACCGCTAGCAGAAGAGGGAAGAGGGCTGAGCCTTGAAGCTGCCGGGGGAACTTGAAGAGAGCAGGGGGAGGAGGAGGAGAAGAAGGATTGATATAACAAGAGCGGCTGTCGATGCGCAGCGCAATTCTCACTCACTCCAAGTGTTTGAACCAAGAGCGATAAAGGGGAGCGGGCTTTCCATTCATTTCAAGCGCAGGCAACTTTGCTTTCTTGAGTCCGTGGCGCGGGTCCGTTCACCATTTAATACTTATATTTTAACATTTTTTAACGAGACATCAGCAGATTTGAAACTTCACGAGACCTGCGAGCCGGGGAGTTTGTTCCCTGCTGAACTGCATGACATTTATTTTAAGGACTTGAGAGCCTGACAGACTTTCTTCACCTACCTACCGCGTGGTGTGGGATTTGGAGCTGAAACGGGGACTTCTCAAATGCAAAAGTACATGTATGAGAAAGCAATGGCCCAAGAGACAAGGAACGGAGGAACCTCTACGTTAAATAACAACAATGGTGTTGACAACAGTAAGAAGAAGCTGCTAATAGCGCTCGACATCTTCTGTCTTCTACTTGGTAAGTTTATTAAAAGTTAGACTGTCTTTATCATGATTTCAATTGTTTAGTTTTTGGATCAAATCAGCTGTTTTACACCACAGAGTCTTTAAACTCTGGATTCACACACACATAAACAACAAACAGATTAAACAGTGCCCGCGCTTTCTAATGGTTGGCAGTAAAAGCCTTATCGTTTTAAAAGTATTGCCTGTTATCTGTCACCACAAGGCAACTTAATCTGTAACATCCCCTTATCATCCAGCTGCAACACACCACCCCATGCTGGGGAGCGCGCACAAAACACTACAATACTCAACTTACTTGGCTTTTATATTGTTAAACATAAACAGCTCATAGTAAACAATCTCACAGTGAAACAACACATATAATCAATGCAAGAGGAACTTTGACATTCTGCTTATTGACTGACACGTGTGTGTTTCTCTCAGCTGAGACTTCAGGATGAAAATGTTGTCATCACATCATATTATAGACTGATCATTTCAAAGTCCACAGAGCATCACTGGGACACAGATGCTCCTGCTGCCTGCCAACATGCCCCGGGCACAAATGTTTTGAAGTGTTGTAACCTGCCCTTTTACTGCCCTTTAAATAGCCCGTGACACCCCACCTGTGCCCTCTGTTCATCTGACCCTAAACCCTCCAGAGGTGCCATTCCAGCTCGAGCTGTCCACACACAGGGATGCAAAGTGGCTGAAGTAAAAAAAATCGTAATTAAAGTATTGATCCACAGTTGATTAAAGTGTCACACAGGCTGTGTTGGGTCTGATGTGCTCCACTTGTTTGTGAGTCTGTGTGTTCGTCCTAACTTGTTATTCCGCTTGCGTCCAGAGTCAGTGTGCAGTGTTTATGTGTGTGTTGCTTTGATAGCCGGTTTGTTTTTGGCTGTTGTCACTGTAGCCCAGTCCTTTTAGTTCCTCGCTCCAGTGGCCCCCCTTTCTCTTCTCTTTGTTTTCAATCCCTCCGTCTCTCCTTTCTCTCTTTTAGAAAAGGATTATGGGAGTTGCGCTCAACTTCTACACATTCTCTCCCAGAACCCTGCAAATCCCTGGCCAGCTGCCCCCGATCACTCCACTTCAAATTACTTTCTCTCTGCCTCTCCTTGGCTTTCTATCTGGCCCTTCTTTCTCCCTCTCTGTCCAGGGGACTGCATGGAATAATTGCTTAAGCATGTGTTGTGGCAGGGGAATGCCTCTCCAATCTAACAGAGAGAGATGGAGAGGCGGGACGCGTGGCTGACCAGGCATTAGAGGAGCAGGTGGGAGCCACACCAGCAGCTTTATATGGAGAAACTGAGGCATCAACAGTAGTAACACAATATGCAGCGTCGCCACACAGGAACAGGGTTTTATCACCCAGGATGTTACAAATGGTGCAGATTAACTCCACGTTCTCTGAATTGCTGGGTAGAAGAAGCAGATCTGCCCGACAGACGCAAAGTTTTCCAGTGGGTGTATGTTGGTTTGCGTATTAAAGAACCTCAGACAGAGATAGGCCGTTTCATCTGCACACATAAAAATGTAGATGAGCTTTGAGCACATGTGGAGTGAATTTCCTGTACGACCAACTTCCTCCGCTGGTAAAAGCTCCTCTTTGCCGTGTAAGGGCAGCTCACACACACACCCACACACATGCATGTAAACACAACAGACACACAATGCATGTAAGCACACAGACACAAGTGGGCTCACAGTTTCTCCTTTGTCATGCTAAACACAATCTGGCTGCTCAGCGGTGATTGGTTGGCCCACTTTAGTGGTTTGGTGGGGAGGTTACACATGGGGGTTTCAGTGGGTGGAGGGACAGGGGGGTTAAAGGAGAGGAGAGAGGGGGGTTATCAGGGGGTCCTGAATGAGGAATGTGGGTGTGTAGAGGGCCCAGAAGAATGCTCTCAGAAAAGGCTACAGCTTACCACACAGCTAGTTAATGCATAAATATCTCGTTACCTTTAATTAGTTTCTATCTGCCAGCTGCTGTTACACACACACACACACACACACACACACACACAAAAACATGCAAACACACGGTGCGGTGACACCTTTCTATAGGTTGTCAGTCTGCCAGTCACACACCCTCAGGCACAGCTAATGATTCTGTTAGCATAAAGGACATCTGAGGCCATCTATAATCACACACATGTGTACAAACGAAAAAATGGTTCCCTCCTTTTGTTGCCTCGCTAATCAAGGCTAATGATGCATAAACACAGCAGGATCTGAATGGTGATTAAAAAATGTATACACGCACGCACACACACACACACACACACACACAAACACTCTCACCCAACGCTCAGCTGCTGAGACCGGAGTTTCAGAGTAGGATTTTGGCTGCTGAGCCCAAGAATCATCTGCTGATTTCACTTTGGCTCGGGTTCCACTCTTACTGTGCAGCAGAGATGATTTAGCGACGCCATAAGGAGCACACACTCTATAAATACACAAACTCAACCACAGGCTGGGACGTTTCATTCTTCTCTTTCTCTCTGTCTCACATGCGACCCTGAACATGGCTTCACATGCTCTGATAGCCGACTATCATCGGGTTTAAAGTGAATGTTTATTGTGAAAATACTTTGCTTTCAGGAAAGCATTCCTCTCAAAGTAGCCTCACCTAAACCCAGATTAAGTTTTACACAATGCAAAGGAGATTATGCATTGTGTGTTTGCATTCGTGGCTGTCTGGGTTTAGAAGCCACTCAGAGTTTGAGCTGCAGGGGCCTTTTTGCAGAGTATAAACAGGACTGGCTCCATTGACTTTCACTCCTGTAGGTTGATTTAAAAGCTCTGCTAGATATGTGGGTGTTGCTATAGTGACAAGCCTTCATGTGAGGCCCAAGCTCGCCATTTTTCTTTCAGCTTCTCACATTTCTTGTTATCGGCTCTGATCTGTGATACAGTCAGGTGTTTGGTGACGTGATTTTCCACGAGCGACAGACGTGGAGATTGTTATTAGCAGCAGAGAGGAGTGTAACCTTTTGGCCCCGGGGAATCGGCTTCAAAACTGGCCCTGGAGCTTTAACCCTATATGGCTCTGGCCCAACTCCTGCCTCTCTATTAGCCGCTATAGCATTACAGCAGTCAGTCACACAGCCCCTCATTAAAGCTGGAGAGGTTTAACCTCTACCTCTCCAGGCCTCAGCCACTTCAATCCTGAGCCACTCCACAAATATTTTCCAGAATTTCTCAAATTCTTCATCTGGCTGTAGTGCCTTGGCCAGAGACTCTTGATGTGACATCTGGTGCAATTTTGGGAGTGAGTGAACCAGGGGGCACGCCGTGTGTGTGTATGTGCATAGTGGTGCTCAGGAAAGGGTGGGAAACGGAAAGGTAGTGTCGGTCGGAGGTAGGTGTGGTTGTGAAATGAAATCCTGTCCATTTTTTTTTACCTCACAACCCATTTCCACCCCCCACCCCCCTTCCTTCCCTCTCCCCTCCCTCTCCACTTGAGCATGTCTTCCCTCTTCTCAACTAGCTTCGCACTAATGGAGAGAAATGTCACGAAAGAGGTTTGGTAGCAAAATTAAATACGATACCATGTGGTTAGTGTATGTGTAGAAACTTATCCTCCCGACAACAACAAGATAAGTAGCTTTTGCCAAGTGTCTCGCAGAAAACTGTAATCAAACAGCAAGTGGGAGGCCCTCACACACAAACCCAAACACGGGCTCCTATCCAAAGCTGCCGACCTTAATCTGAGGGCAAATATTCTCAGGAGTTCTGCATGAGTCTGTCTGTTCAGGGGCAGGAGCTGACTGAGCAGAGAAGTGGACTACCTACCCAGATATAGGAGCCTAAAGAGCAAAGGAGAGGTGGAATTAAGTAGGAGAAACACATGCCAGTATATTCATTTCTCTTCAAAGTCTGCCATGTCGAGCATCACTAGTTTGGGTGTTGTAACAGTCAACAAAATAGATTTAAACTAGCAGCCATTACGTTGCTTTTCACAATCTCCCAGACGGCACGTGTATCTATTGAGGACATGTATTGAATAGCATTTTCTGTGTCGCACTGTTGATGCTCCTTGTCAGTTTATTCTTCTGTTTGTCATATAAGGTCAAAGGTCGGTTAGAAAAGAGAACAAGTGCCTGCAGCGCTCTCCGTATGACATTTCCCGCACTAACACAAAGCTGAGGGCTCAGTGGACACACACAGAGGAACATGTAACATCAGGTTCAGTTCTGACAATAGTCCATGTATGGTATGATATTTACGCTGTGATTACATCCCTGCATGTATGCTTGTGTGTTATCTGTGGCTCTAGGCGGTGGCTTGTGGTGTGTGTTTGTTATGGCTGCAGGACGAGGGGAGGTTGGGGCTCTTAAGAAGGTGAGGAGGGTCCTCTGGCAGATGACCATCACTTGATTATGTAATAAGATAAAGATCAGCTGATGTTCATGACAACGGTCGTGGCCACAGGGCTGCTCGTCCTTGAAGAATGTATGGAATTTTAAGTGTGCCTTTTTGTGTTGATGTATATTTTTGATGGATAGTAGCGGTGGTATTGTGGCCAGACTTGTGTGTGCAACATTTCTGCCTGTCATTGTGACATGTGGCCGGTTTTCTGCTGGTGCATGAGCTAAATGACAAACCCTTGGGGTTTATGTCTGCGCAGGGCTGCGATTAGAGGTGTGCGGGTGTGCATGTGTGTCCCGTGGGGGTTTACGAGGGAGAGGGAGCACCCAGAGCTGTCATTACAAGGACTCTATGGCCCGAGGGGTAAAGGAGTCTATGTGTGCGTGCACTTATGTCTGCAATGCGTGTGGGTAGCATGTGTGAGGCATCTGTGGCTCAATTTGTGTGTATGTGTGTGTTTGTGTGTGTCCCATGTGGTTCCCGTGGGCAAGCCGAAGGCATCAGGTTGACTGATGTGACTGTGTCTCTTTAAACTGGTATACAAACCAGACGCATTCATCTCGTAACTATTTCCCCAACGTCTCCGTCCTGGCAAACAATTAAATTGCACAATAAAAGACTAAACTCTGACAATAGATGAGCAGCAGCTTGTAGTTTACACTTTGACAACAATAGTGTAGAAAAGCCTCTGCCTCTCATATCTCTGCACTCTCTCATCTATGATTATAACCCTCTTAGGTAAACACCCTCACACTGCTCATTTAGATAAAGCAGAATTACTGGGCTGCTCCCTGCCATAAACTCTTGTCAGCAGCCATTCTTGGTTGTGTTTAAGCTTGTGTTTGAGTTGCAGTGGGTGTTGAAATTGAATATTTTTTGGAAATGTGTGTGGGCAATGGGCTCATTCATAAACGCCTGATTGGTCATTACACCCAACTCTGAGGTTTTCTCACTCTTACACTTGTCTTTCCACGATCATATGAATTAGCACTCACTATATATGGTTGTTGTCTCAGAGCAGTGGTTCCCAGCTGGTCCAGCCGTGGGATTCAAGTTTTTCTCCTTAGTCATTAGTTAAAGATCCACACAGTTTAATACATTGCTCATCATACTTGCATTTGGTCATGTTGTGGAACTAGTCCGTTATTTACTCATTCTACAGCAAGAAATGGCACTTCAAAATAAAAGCTCTGTGCTGAAAATTCACTGTACTGTCACTTGCGGTCCATTAAGAATAGACCCACGACCCACCAGTTGGGAACCACTGGTCTTAAAGTTTTCTAAACTGACCAGACTGCTCTAGCTGTTCTCTTATTTGCCTTTACCCACTTTTTCATTATATTTACATCACTGATGATTATTATTCAAAATGCCATTGTGTAAATATTTTGTGAAAACACCAACAGCCAACCCTACAATATTGTTCCTCTACTGATATTGAGATATTTGATTACAAATATTGTGATATTTGATTTTCTCCATACCATCCAACCCTAGTTAGACTGCATGCACTTCAACCAGAGATACACTGATCTATTGGCCAAACATCGGTAGCGGCCTCGGTACTCACCTAATTGAGCCATCAGCCTATCAGCAAATAAAACAATATTCACTTATAGCAGTGGCTGACATTTTTCTGTCGTATCAATTTTTTTGCCGGCAAAAAAGCAGGGCTTAAGGCCCCGTTTATACGACAACGATTTCAACTGAAAACGGTAAACTTTAGTTGCGTTTTGGCCGATCGTTTACACGACAGCGGCGTTTTGGGTGCCTGAAAACGCAGCGTTTTGAAAACGGGTTCCAGAGTGCAATTTTTTGGAAATGGCAGCGTCTCCGTTGTCATGTAAACTTGCAATATGCAGTTCCCCTGAAAACGGAGACTTTTCGCACATGCTCATTACGGTTCCAGTCACTAGGCATGCGCGAGAAAGTCGACCGTCACAACAACAATGGCGAGCTCTGTTTGTGCTGCTCACCCTGTTGATTTGAAGTGAAATGTAGATCTGTTACTGGAGCAACTCCACGTCGTCGTCCATCCAGACAAAGTTATCTGTGTATGCTTTCGCCAGTGTGTCTTCTTTGTTTTGGTTTGTATGCTTTCGCCAGTGTGTCTTCTTTGTTTTGGTTTGTAATCACTGTGTTGTAGAGGAAGGCACTTCAGCGCAGGCGCATGGCGTCATGCCGTGGTGTTGCTTTGAAAATTTACACTGCCACCCATTGACAGTGTTTCCAGTAGATTTTGCGGCTCCATGTGAACGGGGATTGTTTCAATAACGTCGTCATATAAACGCATAAGTTTTTTAAAACGCAAAGGACAGACTTCTCTGTTTTTAGAGACACCGTTGTCGTCTAAACAGGGCCTAAGACTGATGGCATCCTGACATCCCAGGGACAATAGAAAACGTGTTCGGGACCAACAGAGACCCTGGGACGCCTTCGGAACGAAAGGACACAGTAAAGTCACTATTGGCGCACCGTTGCGTTCACTGCATGAACAGCAAAGCCGTATTGAAAGCAAGGTAACGTTACCTGTTAGCAGCTGGTGGCTGAAAAAACAGTTACGATTACTTTGTTTGCCTAGAACAAAAGCTGAAGTAAACACAAACAACAACAAAAACAAAACACCAGTATAAGCTGTCAGTCTAATTGTTATCTTAAACACTGTATTGGTATCGGCCCAGAATTTCACAATCAAAGCATCCCTAAGTTCTACGTATTAAAAAAGAAACAATGAAAAGAAACAATGCTATTAGCTTTAATGTAAATAGGAGCAGCAGATGATGTTATACAGCAGCGCTTCATCATAGCCAGCAGGCTGAGAGCTGCCGGCCCCATTTCATCTCTCTGCTCCAACACACTGTCCTCGCCTGGGCCTCCTCCCTGCTGTTACACAGGCCCCTCTGTCTGTCACTTTCTCTTACTACATTGCCCACTACAATCCTCTGTATTTGTGTGTGTGTGCGCATGCTGTGCGCAACCAGAGATGGGGGGTGGGGGGTTGGGGGTCAGGGAGATTTCACTGTTTCACTGAGAACAATGCCCCTTTTGATGCATCTCAGCGCTCTTTGTTTCGTTAACGAGGACCAATGGGCCGGTGGCAGACAGAAGGAGGATGAAATGGAGGGAGGGGAAAAAGTGAATGAGGTAGAGATGATGAGAGAGTGAGAGACCCTCCTCGCCGGGCACTCAAGGCCGCTTGATTATCTGTCAGTGGTTTATTGCTGTTGCTGCTTCGAGCAGTATTGTTGACTGGATTGTGGGCTGTGGTGTTTATCTGCTCCGCTGTGGCCAGCGCTGGGCAGTAATCAGCTCAGCATCTTTATTGGCGCTGGCCTTATCTGTGCTGCAGCCACTGAGCCCTATCCTGTTTACATACAGAGAAGAGGCCGACTGAAGAGGCTCCCTGTGATACTATACATCATGCAGAACATTCACACTGTTGCTCCAATTTAACACCTATTGTCTTCAGATAGATACAGCCCATGATGTGTGCAGAGGTGAGCGGGATATTTAAGGAGCAGATGAGGGGAAGGAGTGCGAGAAAGGGAGGAATGTTCTGAGTGAAGTTTAGGGGAGCATTATCCAGACAGAGGCATCAGATTTCAAAGACTCCACAGCCCTCTTCTCCGTGGCCAGGCTTTTGTCCCAGGGGGTAATAATGCCATTATGGCAACAACAGAGAAACGCCCAGCCAGCCAGCCAACCAACCAGCCAAATAGCCTGATCTAGCCCCTGGGCGCTGCTCAAGTTTCCCTTCACTGGAGCAGCTGTGTGTTCGTTCGTCCTCCCTCAACAGACAGTGTGGCCAAGCATTAGGAATGTCTTGATGACTTGTAACTGATCTTTTTAAAACACATTATAAATATCCTCTACTTGCTAATGTGGACCAGAGTCCCACAAAATCGTGTTGAATCCAACATCTCTTCAAATGTTCCTACAAGCCAACAGCAACACGGAGCCAGGAAGCAGCATTCGGAGGCTGCCCTCGCAGGTGCCTGCTGGTAAAAGTCCCCCAGAGAGTGTCCCAACAGATGCCTGTGTGTGTAAAAGGGCATTTATTCCTGTGAATAAAAATCTCTCTGAGTAAGCACATGCTTCAGCCAGCGGCCCCCCGGTCGCTGCAGCATTCACACAGAGGGGGAAAAAGGACAGGGATTCACTCTGCGCACCACTCTGCTGACCTCAGCCACTCCTGTGTGTGTGTGTGTTTGTGTATCGGTGAGCTTTGTACATGTGTGCAACACATCAGCAGCTTGTGGAAACAAAGCACTGATATCTGAGGCCAAACATCTGTATCAGTGTGCACGTGCGCATGTTCATGCATTTGTTTATAAATGTATATTTTCCTAAACAGTGATTAGGCGTATGGAGAGAACCTGGGTGGTTTTTATGGAGCTGAGTTTGTTTATTTGGATTGCGCGAGCATTTTTAAAACCCTTTGTGGTCGACAACTCAAAAATGTTTGAGAAAGGCTCTGCTGAAGTTGCCAGTGGAACCACAGTAATCCACTTTAACACCCACATAGCCACACACACACACAGGCACACACTCTCAGTTATAATACGCAGTGTTACAATGACATGTGCTCTTGTACCCTACAGTATAATCTGAAATTGATGTCACATCCCTCACCTTTGACCCATGGCTCTGTAGCTACTTCCAGGGCCTGTCATGAACCCCAGCTAACCTATGCACTCTGTTCCCAAATGTCTGGAAGGCCACACATACTCACGGCCTCAGTGACCTACAGATAAAGTGAACTGTGTGGGCTTGTGCCGCTGTGTAGTGTTGGATGTGTGACAAATTTCAGAACATCCAAGGCATCTGCATGGCAGGCCGTATTTAAAACCCCAGAGGTCACAGTGGTGTTTTAGTTGACTGCTGAAGAATGCGTCTGTGTGTGTGCATGTGTGCGTGCCCTCTCTAAATGTTAAGATATATATATTAAAGGTATAGTTTAGAACTTCAGCCACCTACAAAAGTCCCTGAAAGATCAATATCAGTTTGAATTTATGCTACATTCAGTATATTTTCACTGCTTTACATGGCCGTCAGCCAGTGATTTCCAACAAAGAACTAAAGCTGTTATATCGCTCTCTTCAAAACCAGATTCCATTGTGAAAAACAGTGATTTAACATCGCTGGACACAGGAGCTGCTGGTACACCACCGCCCCAATCAGGTTGTTTGTTTGTGTTATGGTTTGACTTCGGCTTTTAAAACGGTTAGTTTGGATTCACCAAAGTCACACAACAACACGAACAACCTAACTGATCGAGGCAGTGGTAGACCGGCAGCTCCAGTGTCCAACATTGTTAAATTACTGTTTTTGTGAATAGAGTCTGGTGGCTTGGACGAGTGCACTGATTGGAGCCGTTAACATCTTCTCTGTTGACAAGGCTGTCTGATACAAGGTGAAGTGGAGAAAATGTTCTATACTCTTTTGTAGGTGACTCTTTTTTAAGTGGCCAAAATCTATTTTGCTGCTGCCCCAGTCCTCAGCAGTACATCGCTCAGCTTTCATGGTGGTACTCCTGTCTGCTTCTCCAAACTCGGGGCTTGCTGATTACCATCTACTCCATGTAACGCACTGACTACGGATAAAAACCTCACACAACTCCTCTTGAAAAGATCTGAACGATCCCTTTAAGGCTGAAGATGAAGTGCAAGCTAATCTGTTTGAGTTGCTGTTGATATAATTCATTAAGATTTGGCTTATTAACATACACCAAACGTAGAATATCTCCATGGCAGGCTCCACAATTATTTTCCACCCGCACACTGTTGCCTCTGAGCCAGCTCCCTGCTCACCTGCCCTCGCTTTGGCAGAACAATGTCCGCCATCAAGTAGACCTGGCTCTGAGCCACTCATTCTCTCTGATCCCTTGTTCTTATCAGACACACACGCTCTCACTGTTCACACACACACACACACACACTTCAATTACACTGGGGCTTATTGCTAGAAGAGAGCATTTATCCAAATTAATGGACTAGAGGGCTCTGCTAATGCACGTAATTGAACAAGGACACCCTCTCTGCTCTTCTCTTTCTCTTCACACACACAGAGTCACACACATATCACGTAACTACAACATAATATCTATACATATTTCCTTTTAGGCCACTTTAGACTGTCCTTTAGTGACAGAGGTTATGTTGCAGGGTGTGTGTGGATGAACTGATAGAAGTGTGTCAAAAGTTTCCTCAGGAGACTGGGATCGGCCTGAAATAGACAAGTGAAGGTAATGGATCTGTACACATGAGCCGGGTTCTTCTGTCACAACAAGGCAGACACAGATCAGGTTGTTTCAAGGTTTGTGGTGAGAAATGTCTGTTCCATAAGATGATGTTATGTAAAGGGATTTAAAGACAGGAATATATTTGTACACATACATTTTGTGTTTGGTTCACAGTCGTCTTGGGCTGCGTCAGGAAGTAGTGAAAAATGCTAGCTCAAGATGGTGTCTTAAAATTCTTTCAAAAATATTCAATTTACAACTTAAAACTGAGAAGTGAAGCTCATGTTGGGCTTCTGGTGATTCCCACTTCTACTAACTACATATTCTCTGCCAGATTTTGGATCTTCAGGCACATGAAAAACAAATTGGTCGCTACCAAAAAGCACTGAGGTTTATTAAACAGCCACACTCTGAGCCACTGATTCCCCAGCAGTTATCTGATTGTTTGCAGAGTGGTGAGAAAAATCATAGAAGAAGAGAAGACAAAGTCGTGATTGATTGACTGGTCAGTCTATGGAGTGAAGTCCCCCCCAGCCCCTGCCCTCTCTAACCGTCCTCTGAATTCTTGGTCCCACTCCTTGTCAGCACGGGTCATACTGGGTGTGCTTGAGAGACAGGAGGAGGAAATCCTCCATTAGAGCACGCCACAATACCTCTTCCTCTGCGCGGCTACGCCTCCCATTCACCTCTCACACTGACTGCTGACGCTCCAGCTCGCTCACCATAATCACGATATCATTCTAATTCTGCTCCTGAAAGCCATGAAAGCTCATTAAAATGTCAATAGAGACACAGAGAGGGGAGAGAGTCATGAGAGAACGGGAAGCTTGCCACTATAGCCTCAGCAGACACACAGGTGCTGCTCTACAGGGTCATTTGTACCATGTCAAGGGGAATTAACCTTTTGAGCGACGCAGAGGTTTAGCTGCCTTAAGAATAGTTATTGTGTCCTGTTCTGGCAAGTACAGTCGGTCTTAAGATGGGAGAAAATAATAGATCTCTGATCCTAACCCTGCAGGACAGAGGGACTTTGGACTTTATATTAATGAGCGCTGTTGAAATGCATGGAAAAACAAAACAGCAAGTTCTAACTGTAGCGAGCTGAGGGAAGAAACACATTTCTGTCCTTTATGTCTGTGAGAAATGTAAAAACCAGACTTAGTCGTGTAACTCCTGCTAATCTAAGTGCTAACTCGCTATACCAAATTTAACTCCAAAGCCAATCAAACGGGCGCCGGCTGGTTAATCTCTCTCACACAAACAAATGCTTGCATTCACACACTCTCACACACATACAAAGCAAGCTGTGGTCTAGTGTGTCGGATTGAGCTGCTTCTTTTACAGTTTCTAATTCAAAGTGATGATAAATGTATTCAAGATGGGAATGTTTTATGTACTTTAAATGTAAATAAAGAGTGCAGAGTGCATAAAAATCATTAAAAAAGGGCTTGTTTATTAAAAAAGAAATCCAGGGGAGGATTCCCCCTGGACTCCCTAACACAGTGGTTCCCAACTGGTCCAGCCATAAGGGACATATTTCGCTTTATATTCAACGTCCTGCTTGCGTCTGGCCATGTTGTGGAGCTAGTTTGCTGCCTCCTGTCAAGTAGCTGTTGGTTAGTCACTCACTCTACAGCAGGAAACAGCACTTCAAAATAAAGGCTCTGTGCTAGAAAGTCACTGTACTTCAAAATAAAGTGTGTGTGTCACTTGCGGTCCATTCGGAATGGACTCTCAACCCACTTTTGGACCACGACCCACCAGTTGGGAACCACTGCCCAGAACAGAAGCCCCGTTTACACTGCCAGATTTTCCACGAATGTTGGGCCGTTTTGCCGGCAAGCTGTGAGCGTTTAGACACACAGAGCCGGATTGGCGAGTTGATCCGAGGTGCCCAATTTTCCGCCTCGTAGGGTAGACATATTGGTGGAACCCCACTGGCGGTGGATAAACAGGAAACAGCTGATAGCAGGAATTAGCGAGCAGCTAGTAGCAAGAGGGAAACACAAACCTGACAGACACTGTAAAGATGAGCAACTGGGGAGACAAGGAATTGCGCGCCCTCCTTGTCCTCGCAAACGAAGAGGCCATTAACCGTCAGATGACGGGGACGGTGAAGAACGGGCCGACTTACGAGAGAATCGCCGAAGGACTGACCAGCCGCGGCTTCCCTCCCACGTCACTGTTTACGTCACACGCTGAGCTACACGTTTTGTTACTTGCTCACGCCCCCCATTTCCCCGAAAAAGGCACATTCTGTATAAACAAAAGTAGGTAGGCGGCATTTTGCTGCACTCCCCGATTAAAGTAGGTAGGCGGCATTTTGCTGCACTCCCCGATTTTGTTTTTATACTGCCAATGCCAGGCTAGAGGTTTGGATGAAGTCCCAAACGTCCTCATAACCAAGAAACACCCCTGTGTATACCTGACCTGTGCTGGGCGGCTGCAACTGGCCCCTGGTCTCCTGTCATTTTGCAAAAGTGGCCCTCTGAAAAGTGAGTCAAGTGTCCCGACACTAGACCTTTAAACTTCTGAACATATGCACGCAAAGCATATATCAACAAATGCAAACATACAGGGATTTCTAGCATGCAGTGTAGCGTGAACATGTGAGTGGATTTACAGATGGAAAATAAGTACAGCACACACACGTACTCACACACACACACAGGCCCTGCAGTGACCTCTGCATATAAACACTGATTCAACCAGCCAAAGAAATACCTCTCTCTCTCTCTTCCTTCACACACATTCTCTCTTTCTCTATCTGACCTGAGGTAAGTAGTCTTTAGTGGTCTGCAGAGTTTCCTCATAGACTCAGAGAGAGAAATGCATGACAGGATCTGATAATACAAATAGAACTGTTCCCCAAGCCACCCACTTCACATGTGTTTTTTTCTCTTGCTGTATTGTCGCCATACTTTCTGTCTCTTTCTCAGAATTTAAGGGTTTTTTTAAGGCTCCAATTATTCTCAGACGCCATTTAAAAGCAGCTCAGCGCCTTGATAGCTCATAAGGCTCATTGGCTTCAAAAGCTCAGAACACACAACCTCAAACATAAAACAGAAGGTTTGACGTAATGTAGCATTGAGCATTTAGCTTCCTCTTTGGAAGTAGAATAGGAGTGTTTGCAAGCATAACAGGTGTTTCTCCTCCTTCAGTGAGGGTTTGAGAATCTCCAGCATTACTGAATGTTTCTGACCTCATGTCAGAGCTTGTAAAATAGCTGTTTTTTAATTCACTGATGCACCACAGGCCTTTGCCAACGGCCCAGCCCACCTCTTTCTTTTTCTCCCCTTTCTGTTTTTATCTCTCCCTCCTCTGACACTCCCCCTCCTCTCTCTTCCTCTCTCTCCGGGTCAGCGGGGCCCTGTGAAGGTCACCCGCTCTTTATACCATCGCCATTAAAGAGGTCATATTTCTTCACACCGCTGTTTGCAGATGAGGCTCAGATGGGCTGCGGGGTTAGAGTGAGTTTTAGCTTGTGCTGAGAGGGTCACGGACTGATTGTGGTATGCCCACATACCAGGCTGTTTTCAGGGAAATGGCTTCGGGGGGCAGCACAAAAAAGCTTGGCATTTCAAGTCTGGCAGCGTGCGGACAGAGAGGCTTTCATAAATTCTCAATAGATAGTGTTGAGGTGCTCAATTGCTCGCTCTCACTTTCCTCTTTCTGTCTTTCAGCTGGATAGCGCCTGAGTTTCCCATGGTGTTCTCCGATTGGTTTAGCCTTTAAGCACCGGTTTGCATGTGTGTTTGTCCGTGTTTGTGTGTGTTTCCCATGTCTGTTAAGCCCATGACCTCCTTTCACATCTCCTCATTAGCATGTGAATCCCCCCTCCACAAGTAGGCCAGAGTGGAGGGACGGAGAAAGAGAAGGAAGGAGAGGGAGGAGAAAATGGAAAAGCAGAGGAGAAGCTGGCATGAGAGAGAAAGCATGATCCAGTTTCAGAAAAAGTTGTTTGCCCCGTCTCAGTGTTTACCCAACGCAACTCATTTTGTTCATGGACTGAAGGCATGGAGGTTCTCTGTGTGTTTAAGGTATAAACTGTACCCAAGTGAGTCCACAGAGGCATTAAGCTTAAAGACAGAAAACAGACACGCACATTGCCCCTGTAAGTCTGTGTGAACAGGCTCACCCAAAGCTAACCCTGCCTGTTGTGTGGACAGTGTGGTTCTCAGACACCACCAAAGCCTGGCCCAGCCCTGTGTGGGCCCACCAGCAGCTTGTCCAGCCCTGGCGCTGCACCCTGTTTGTGCAGGTGTCTGCCTCAGTGACCATCCCATCTGCTGCCCTCTGCCACACACTGGAGAGAGAGACAGTCTGCTTCCATTACACTGGAACAACAAATCACAGATAAATGATTGAAACTCTTTGCACCATTTTAGTGGCTTTCAGCTGTTTTTGGTGAGTAGAAGGAGCTAGCCTTGAGGTCCATTTAGCAGCTGTTCTGGAGCTTTAGATCACATCATGTGAGCTTCATCAGCAAACTGAGTATCCCTAGTTTCCATTTTTTTATGAGCACTTGCCTGTTAGGAAAGCTGAGTTTTGAGGCGCGTTGTCAGGGTTTGGCTGCGGTCCGCGAGACGTCACCGCTACCCACTTGAGGGCAGGCTGCTCAGCCTTTGGACCTACTCCTGAGAAGGTCCATCTCCGCCGCAGCTTAGCGTGGCACGGTGCGGCCAAACTGATATGGAAACAAAAATTGGTGCAGCCAAGAGTGCCAATTGAAAAAGGTACTAGTTAGCCACTTAGCACATTAACGTTATTGTGTGCTAGTGACCAATAATGGAAACAATTACGAACCATTTCTGCTGAAGAATTCAATGGCTAAGAAAAATAATCTTACCTAATACAACAGTTTGTTTTGATCTCACTCCCTCTTGACTTTGGCCATTTGTTTGCTTTTCTAAATTTAGTTTCTCTTCTTGTGCACTGAGCTGAGCTGCCAATCAGAGTGATTTCCATCGGCTCTGACACCAATTCAACACGCTGAATCAACCAAAGCACAGGTGACAAGGAAGGACTAGTGACAGTGGTGCAGGACACACTAAGACTCGGACAACTGACACTTTCAAAAGGCTCAACTTGTAGACCATCAGCTTGGTTCATTCTTGACCTCAAGAAGCTTAATTTTTTTGGAGACAGCTTTCAAAATTATAATTTCCTATGGTCAAAAACCACCACCACATATATGAATGCAAAAAGAAGGATAAAATAAGGAAAAACAGCACATTTTTCCAATTTAGTCATTTTAGTGTGGACATGGACTCGTTGACACCTGAGACAACACTTTCTTCTTCCAAGTGGGAGCAGATGTCACAGTGTGGATGTTAAGAAGTCTGTGAGAGCCTTGAGTGTGTCTCCACAAGAATGCATACGAAAGTGTGTTTTGAGGTCTTTAAGAAGTCCATGCGAATGGTTACTGGTGAGTGCTGTGTTTTTCAGCACAGACCAGTAACATGATCTCCCTCTCCCCATTACTGGTGAGACAACAGCCGCGGTTCTCAGCCGCATTAGGAACATTCATGCGTAGATTTCTGACTTTGACCCAAATGTCAAAAATCCCTGTGATGTGAGCTAACCACACGAACCGCATGTGGGAACAGTTTCTGTGCAGTCTGATGTTGAATGTATATGCTGGTGTGTCAGTGTGTGGGTCTTCAGGACGCCTTCGTGTCTTGAGCTCCCTCTACTTATGAGCTACTACAGTTGTACGCACACACGCCAAACATGCTCTCATGCGAAAAATGTTCCAGAGTTGGGTGGGCTTAGTTTTGTTTTTCTTGGTGTTCACACTTTTTAAAATCCCTGAAGGAAAACTTTCAAAGTCCCAGCCAGAGTTTGCACGCCTGTATTTGTACTGCTTTGATTTGGAGATATGTATTTATTTTCCCTTCATCAGAATAGTATGTTGATGTTCACTGAACTTCCAGTCCGGCTTTCAGCTTCTACATTTGTTGTTGAGGTAGCCGGACAAAGCTTATCCAGATCCTCTTGAGGGCTGGTATTAATAGTTGGACATTTTGGGAAATACGCTTATTTGCTTTCTTGCCAAGAGTAAGATAAGAAGATTGATATCACTCCCATATAAATATGTGGCTACTGCAAGCAGCTGGTTAGCTTAGCTTAGCTCAGTATGGAGACTGAAAGCAGAGAGAAACAGTTAGCCTGGCTCTGTCTAGAGCTGTTTTCTCACATGAACCTCGGACAGTGTTTGGAGAAAAAGGTCTAGAGTTTCCCTTTCACACATGCACACAACAGGAGATTGTCAGTTTCAGAAGCGTTCTCACCTACTGGAAATACGCTGTTTAGTTTAGGTGAGGGGTGGCACCTGGATAGAACATAAAAGAGGGAGGACACAACACAGATTACACCGCAGTCATGTGGCTGGTTTGTAATTTGGTCATTAACAACAGAGTCTCTTGACGCTCTTTGATTTTGTCTGACGATTTCGGCTTCAGCCCTTACCGACAGAAGTTCCTGAACACCGTCATCTCTCCAGTTGGACATTTTCGTTGCCGTCTTTGTGTAAATGATAGGGATGCACGATAATATTGGAAAGGCCAATATGCTTTTTGTTATTTTGCACAATGAATGAATATTACATACATTGAAAGGTATTGTATTTCATGTCTCCGTCTGCTGGTGGGCCGTCACGATGAGAGTATGCATGCATAATATGATGTTAATTCCACTACAGAAGAGACTTTGGAAATTGGTATCGGTTATCGGTCAAATTAGCTGTTACACATCGACATATCAGATATCGGCAAAAAATCCAATATCATGCATCCCTAATAAATGACCCTGTTTTCTTCCAGTTTCACAAACTGCATGATAGAAACTGATGAACACACCCACTCGCTCACTGTGAGAGTTCATTTAACATCCAATCCAACTCTTTCAGACATTTGCATTCTCACACACAGTTCCTCTGTGTAATGTCGAGATAATTTCGGGTGTGCAACATGTGTGAAAGGGGCTTATCAGTACACCAAACATGGTGGCCATCAGGCTTGTCTGGGTACAAGCTCAGTTGCTTTGTCTTTCACTTTTACTGGTGACATTCGTATGGAACCTTGCTTGCTTCTTTTTCTCCTCTCTCTTTTGTTGCACTGGACCTGGGCTACTACGCGGTGCCAAAACAATTTCTACAAACCATGTTAAGTGACAATAATAATAATTAAGTATCAAGTATCTGAAGGTCATTAAATCCACCCATAAACACCTCAGAAGGTCAGTCTCGTCATTTGTTTTATACATCCCAAACCTGGATTTTGTTACCAGGCTAGCTGTTTTTTTTTCTGTGTCAGCCTCTTTGCTAAGCTAAGCTAACTGGGTCTCTTCATACAAATGGAAGACATTTCAACACTCTACCTGGAATGGCACTCTCTTCCCCTGCAATCCATAGCGCTAAAGTTCCCACAATGTGTTGACATAGTACTCGTGTTGGTGGGTTTCTTTTGTCTCCAATAATGGACCCCAGGCCCTGAATGTCAGTGTGTATTTGCTCTGTCAGGAGGAGGAGGGTCTCCTAATGCTAAAGAATAAACCTCAGTCTCTATAGCCTGTTGTCAGACTGTCAACAGGAGCAGCAGGAGGAGGTTTGCTGAGTAAATAGCCTGATTAGTATTAGCATGAGCTCACACACACCTGTGAAGGTCTGTTTATGTGTGTTTTAATGTGATTCTTTTTTCTTCAGCTAACAGGTAAGTGAGGTTTGCTACATGATGCAGTATGATTCCCTGTGTTAGGCGTGTCTGTGTGTGCGTGGTTTCATACATCCATTCATGTATGTGTGTGTGTGTGTGTGTGTGTGTAGCTATGCTGCCCAGCCTGGTTCTGCACCGTACCTCTATTCGTCCATACCAGCGGGGTCTCTACTGCAGTGACTCCAGCCTGAGATACCCCTACAAGAAGAGCACCGTCCCCTCCTCAGTGCTTACTTCTGTTGGCTTGACACTGCCCGCGGTGTCCGTAAGTCCCCCCGACACAAAGAGCACTCGCACTAGGGGAACACTGAAGGCAGAAACAGGGAGGGCGGATGGTTCATGACGGTGGCTGTGAAAGTTTTTAATTTATAGTGTCACTTGAATCTAGTTAAAGAAATCCATCATTCCTCTAAGCGGACCTTACATGCCACCCTCAGGCCCCACCCACTTCTGCCGTGATCCCCTGGTGCCAGTGTGCTCCTTGTGCTCCCCCCTGTTCTCTCCTGTTTATGTCTGTGTCACTGACCTGGTGCTTTTATGCTTTCTTTCTTCTCTCCCTCTTCCTGTCTTTCTCTCTCTTCGCTCCCCTCTTTCCTTGTGTCTTTTGTAGCTAGCCTGCCTTTCCTGATCATTGAGACTAGCACCATAAAGCCGTACCAGCGCGGGTTTTACTGTTCGGACGAGTCCATCCGCTACCCCCGAAAAGAGGGAGACACCATTAGCGATGCTGTGCTTTGTGGTGTTGGCATTCTTATTGCCATCTTCTCTGTAAGTCGACCTTCACACCTCCCTTTGTTTTTTTCTGCTTTTTAAAGTCACTTCTTTTTTAACTCTTAGATATCTTAGCCCGATAGACTACTCTCACTAACATAGCCCCTGAATTTAGAAAGTTTGAGTGATTTCCTATCATGCAGTGTTTTCTAAAACACCCCAGTCTTTTGCTGTCAATGTGCTCTACATGTCCTACCCTTTCATCCTGTGATGTTTTCTTCGTCATACTTTATTCTTCCGTATCAACTTTGAGTCATCCAAGCCATTTATGACGGCCTGTTTTTATTACTTCACTAAGCGAGTCGGAGGTGGCGAGAGGCCCCCTAAGCGACATTTGTGTGTGGGCTGACGCATGTATGCCAATGACCAAAGAGATTTTTACAAGCCCCTGGTCCATTCTCATACCTCCCACTCATATTCCTGCACCCTCACTCCGTGCCCTCTCTGCCCTGCACATGACTTCGGGTTAATGTGTCAGTGCTCTCTCCCATGCCCGCAGTGCTACACTGATAGCCTGAGGCATCTCGCTAGTTAGCAACTGTGTGAAGTCTTCATTCCCATGACTTGACTTCTGCTCCAGAGAGGGAATGGCTCCAGGATAGTGCCAGCAGGATTAAGCGTGGGGTCAGGGTTAGTGGAAACATGTTATAACGACATGTGTATGTGCATGTCAATTAATGCCACGTGATCAGTCTAGATGATCTTTACAGCCCCCTCATAAGTTCCCAGACGTCGCTTAGGTTGGTGGGCACACACAAACGCTGTACCAGCTCAGCTCTTCTGCTTATTGGAACCAGGAGACTATTAGTTAGTTCCCTCACATGTTCACGTGTGGGCAAAGTTGGCGTGTCTCACGCAGCTGTGTTTCATTAGTGGCGTCTACTGCCATGCCGACACCATTCCTCTAACACACATGCATGCTCACTCATGCAGGCACGCGCACATGTGTGCACACATAGACATGCACTGGTAGCAGATTCCAGTTGGGCCTCTTGTTTATCCTCGCTGCGAGGGAAATCCCAACAGTCCTGCTGGTCCGACATATCCATGTCTGACAGGCTGCGTTTCCACTGTGAGAAACGCAGTTAGCCATAGCGAGATAGAGTTCAATAAGCACTGACGATCCAAATAAACCCGTCAGGCACCAACTGAGCCTTCTGCTCTGATCAGGAAGGCCCGCCGTATCCATGACAGGCCCTGTCTGCACTTAGACACCCAGACACACAGCAATAAACCAAGACAGGGAGATAGCAAAGGGGAGAAGAGGTTTGAATGCAGATTCTGACAAGCCAAATAAACTTCTCTGTCCTGTATCGGCCTCCTGTGGTTCTAATCTTAAGCTTAGATCAAAACAATTCATTGACAATAGCACACACACTCTAATACACCGCCATGTTTGTTTCTTCTGGCTGTGAGCCTGCCAGCTGACCACCCAACAGGCAGGATAGGTGTGTTTATCAGGCCTAACAATACACAAACAATACATGTAAATACACAAACATTATGAATCTGTATTAGGCGGTCGGGGGAACACTGAGCCTGCAGATGTGCACACATTTAAAGTCTTAATGCTGGCCCAGAGATGGGCAGGTAAATATTTTCCTGAGAGATTGGGTGAGAAGGTAGGCAGAAGACTGAAGCCTTGTGTGGAAAGAGGAAGGAAAGGGAGATGTGGTTAGTGGTGGAGAGCAGCCGGTCCGTCACTCAGATACCCCAGGTGGTGCAGATGTGATTGACATGTCCGTGCCTGGAGGGTTGGCTTGGTGTAAGCCCCCTCAGTGTAGATTAGGTCTTTCCATGGGCCCCAACACGACTTAAAACCTTCTGGTTGTAATGCCACAGGATCCAGGGTTAGCCCACTAGACTCAAGCCCTAAAGCAGAACATTGTCCTCATATAAATCCTCCTTGTATCAAAGTCAGGTCGGTCTGACTGAGACATCGACCCTGTCTGGATCATTTGTTTTCATATTTTCCTTTCCCCTTGCCTTCACTCTCTCATTATCCTTCATATCCCACTGAAAAAGGCCCCATCACATCATTAAGCAGAGCATCACCACTCATTTATAATCTCACATCACATCAAAACTGCCTGAGGGAAAGGCAGGCCATGCTCATTCTGTATGTTTGTCTTTGTGTGAATCTCATTCTGTCTCTCCTGTCTGTCCTTTCCACATCCTCTCTGCTCAGTCTGGAATTAAATTAGACTTCCTGCATGATACACACTTAAACATTATCATTTTACTGCATGTTTAAATGCATCTAAATCTAATGTAAGACTGTAGGATATAGCAGCATAATAGCTGTAGGATTTGTCTTATATTTGTGATCAGTGTTGGCTGTTCTGTGATCTAAATAAAAACTATCCTTTCTTTCAGATTGTGATTGGAGAATGCTTCAGGATTCACCAACTACATGAGGGAACCAAGTCTTTTGTTGGGAATCCTTACGTCGCAGCCCTCTACAAGCAGGTCAGCTCTCCATAAGTGTGCTTTCTTACCCTGGGTGCACAACCTAACGCGTTGACGGATTGACACTGACCGGAAGTCATTCATTCCAATGGAGGTGAAAATGACGGATAGTAACAGACTAGCGCGCAGCACGGCAGCGGTTCCATTGACCATCGGACCGTGGAGGCGTTGGATTTTTCCTACTTGGGCGTTGATAACATGGTAGAAACGGAGCGTTACGGTGCTGGAAGTGGGAAATAAATTGCAATTGCAGTTGTAAACAAACAATATCTCATTTATTTATGCAAAAGAAAAATAAGCATAAGCTTTGTTTCCACTGTTAAAAGTGATTGTTGACCATAGGTTGATTTCTATGCGGTTGATAATTAATCTATATTTTCGAATTTTGTGCTCATTTCTATAGCCTATTTTGCACCTATATATCAGCTCTTTCAATAGTACATTACTCAACTCGTCTCAGTTCAGTTGGTACAGTGACAGTCAACATGAGAGATCTTCGCAGGAAGATATTGCTAGCTCTTCTGCTGGATGACTTCGCTAACAACTCTCGCCGACAGCATGCTAGCTTGCCGCCCGCATCTGGCCAGGTCCGGCAACAACGGAACCTCGCGGTGTTGTTATGGGGGTGGGGAATGTGTTGGGGAAACGCTCCGTTAAAACAGGAAAAATAGGTTGTGCGCCCGGCGTTATGTGTTAAGGATATTGCATACATATCGTAAATGACTCGTCGCTAAACGCCTCCCCTTAACCTGTAGAGGGGTACTCTGTCTGTATAAAGAGTTTGGATGGTGGATTCTTATTTTTAGCCTCATCAACACTAAAATACAGCACAAGTGTAAGGAAGGGTTCAAACAGTGTCTGCTCATGTAAGCTGCCATTGTTAGCATGTCGAGCTAACTAGCTTACCATCTACAGTAGTAGGCCAAGGAGGTTTTCATACCACATCATTTTGTGGGTTACAGATTCAGTTGTGGGAGCCGATCCTGGATGCTACTATCAAGACCCTTTCCCACTGCACAGAATAACCACTAACACCCACTAGCATCTGGCTTTTTTATTTAATTAGAAAGGCAACAGTCGGTATCACTCCTTGTCAAACTACTCGGCAATAGTCACAGGTATTTATCGTCTCTAGCTCAGCTTCCATTGGCTGTGATGGAAGTACAACACCCAGGTGGATGTGCTAGTGTTAGCCTCTTTGCTAACACGATGCAATGACAGCCCATCACAAAATAATGTCCGTGTCCATCCAAGCAGTGCTCGAACATCGTTCCAAATTACTCAGCCCTGAGTTTAAAAGAGAAATTGAAGGAGTAGCCTTACATTAAGAGAAGAGACAGAGAGGCATACTTGTCTGCTGGAGAACCGAGTGCACAGCTCTGGTCTGCTGGTAATGGGAAAGGAGTCTTATCGCTGATTTTTAACGGGTTTTCCTGTGTTTAAACAATCCGCGAACAAGCGCTAATTTTGGTGGAAAAGGGGTTTCAGAGTGTAGGCTAACAGCAGCTCTGTCTCGCTGTATTGGATGGGTATTGTATTGGGTACAGCATTATATTCCCCGAATACATCAGTTAGTCATCAAGCCTCGTCATACTTAAAACTTGAGGACTTATAATGCACTGCAATATAAGAGCAATGCTATCTATATCCATGTCTTCTACGTGGATCGTCATCCAGAGAGGGTGCTGACTTTTTGTGACATGTAGCTTTAGCCTCAGTCTTTTAGCATGATATTCATGTACTGTGTGAAACCATGAAGTGCACATTTTAGACTCCTTTACAGGCTTCTTGGTTTAAAATGGGGCTGCTGCAAATGTTACAAAATCAGCCAGCGACAGCATTTCAAACCAATTTGTTAAGCTAACATTATTTTTAGTGAGTTACAGCTGGTGAAATCTGTAAGCAGCAGCTGCCACTTACGCCACAACAATGAAATGAGAAGCTTGTTTTTGTTTACCAGTGTCTCACAATGAGGACTCATTGTTTAGGAATTACTAAGAATGTTGAGTGGCAAATGTGCCACAGTTTTTTTTTAAGTAAGCTGCTTTGTTATTGTGTCTAACCATTGGTGTGTGTGATCTTGCAGATGGGTGTGTTTCTCTTTGGATGTGCCGTCAGCCAGTCGTTCACAGACATTGCCAAGGTGTCGGTGGGTCGTATGAGGCCCCACTTCTTAGATGTGTGTAAGCCAGATTTCTCCACCATCAACTGCTCGCAGGGATACATCACCAACTATACCTGTGCTGGCTATGAGAGTGATGTGCAGGAGGCCAGGTTTGAGAAAACACCGTTACATACACGATATGCAGTAAATATGCTGGACTGAAAAAAATCCTTCGATTGAAAAACTGACTGAAGATCTTTACTCCACAGAAAATCCTTCTTCTCAGGACATGCCTCTTTTTCAATGTATACCATGCTCTACCTGGCTGTAAGTAACCATTAAGCTCTCTTGCACACACACACATCGTCACACACTCACATTCATGCAAGCACACACATGCAGAGAGCCCCAGAAACAATGATTTACAGATCATAGAGGGAGTCATGGAAAGAAGGCTGGGCTGTGATTTAGGGATTTACTGCCTGAAGACAAAAGATTGTTCTTATCCACGTCTCCTCCTCCTCTTCTCTATCTCCTCACTCAGTTCATAAAGAGTTTTATTCTCCTTTTTACCCCTCCGAGATGGATGGATGCGCTCCACCTGTTTTCTTAAGAGCAGCTGCGCGTGCACTTCCTGTCCTCTCCCATTTCCCTCAGTCTCTGCCTCTCACTCCACCTGTTGTGGGTGTCGGGTGAGGCTTAGCACCCTCGAGGCATTTCATGCTTCAAACAGTCTAATTACACACACACAGACAATCGCCAGCTCATAGCTCCCCAATCATCTCCTCCTTCTCCTCTTTCTCTGAAGAGGGAAGAAGACAGTCAGTGTTTTGGGTCTGGCTGGCTCAAGCTTTGTTAAAGGGTGGTCTCGGTTCTCACAGTGGGCTGACAGTGGAAGTTCTGGTGTGTCGTAGTGTATTGTCATGCAGTGAGAACTTGCTGCGGGTATTTCCCAGCCTCTGGTTGAACCTACAGCTGCATTCTGGTCAGACCAAGGAAAAGAGATGAATTAAAAGCAGGGGAAAAAGCAGAGAGGGAACGGACATGTGATGCATCCAGACCACAGTGTGACACAATAGTCAGAGACCAGTGTTCCAGCTGCGGCGAGTTCAGGACCTCAGCCAGAGGAGGCTGGTGCAAACAGTGGAACAGAAAGAGGAGAGGAGGTACAGCTTGTAGTTTATGTTTTGGAACATAAAACCAGCCTGAAACAAAGCCCACTGGAGGCATTCCCAGTGGAAAAAGGAATCTGCAGCATTTTTGTTTTGTTTTTGCCGGCTGAAAACGAGTCATGTGACATCACGTTTTCACTCACAGAGCCTCCTTCTCTCTTAAAATCTTCTTAAAGACGTATCATTGTGTTTCTCTTTTGTCGTCCTCAAGGAGACGTTACTAATCTTAAGTTAAATCAATAGAACATGAGGATGGATATTGGCTGCAAGTTTAATCGCTAGCTTAAGATGCATGATATATCCCATAACAATACATTTAAAGATGATGCATTTAGGTCGCCATATTCATTTTCTGTCCTTTTGGTCAAATAATAGAATAATTAATAAATCAACCATCCATGTCTACAATAGATAGATATAATGAATCCTCTCTTTCTTAGGTCTCTTTTTGGCCCTTGTTTTCTCCCCCTCGTCCTCACCAGGGTGAAAGTGTTACTTCCACAGTGTGGCTGTCGCCTAGCTCTCCCCCACAGCCCCCAGTCGTCTGCTAATTGCCACTCTTTGATTTCGAAGCACTTCATTTCCTGCCAAGCTCGACGGAGAGCTGCGTTTGCGTCTGATGTGGTTTTGAGCTGCGACTTCACAGCATCGCGTTCTTCTGCAATGGCACATAGATAACTGGCACAGACGACACGGCACGCTGCTCAGCTACAACCACAGCCACAGAGAACAAGCTTGTGTGAGCATTCATGCGTCCTACTGAGCTATCTTTTGTTTTGTCTAATGTGCAAACACACGATCCAGTGGCAAAGGACTGGGCGCGTTTCTGTGGGTTATTCGTGCTTACTGGGCCTGCTGTCGCCGAGGCAGATAGCATGTTGTTGGTTAAATAAAAGCCAATATGTTTGTTTGTGATCAAAGTGGTTTTAACCACAGCTATGCTTCTGTCTCACAGCATGGTGTGAACCAGAAGAGAGGATGGGAAGGGGGAAGCCGTGTAAAACGAGCCCTCGCTCTCATTCTTTCTCACGTTGTTGTCAGTTTTCTTTTACTGAACACTGAGTCACAGCGAGAAAGACAGAGGGAGAAGATCTCACTGGAATGAGCTGGATTCCTTCAGAAACCACCAGACTTTGTGTCGCTCTTGTCTCCATCTGTCATGGGAATCTGCTGGGACTCCGTTTGTTGTTGTGTTTTATTGTTGTTTTCCTCTGATCTAACTGTTTAAGACGCATAACAAATTTATGGGAGGACAGCTAGGGTCAGAAAGGCAAGTGCCTGAGTCTATTTAAGTCTGAGTTTGATTTATAGAGGAGACGAAAATCCATTTTGAGACTTTTAGAAGGTCGTTAACCTTCTGAATTGCTTATCGTGACTTCATGTGTTCACACTTCTGCTGAATCAGAGTTGGATGAGTTATTTGGGTTTACTCACTGCCACCCACTCAGATAGGGCCAAGTTGAACGGGTCACTGTAACTCTCTCTTTTTGGCTAAGTGCTCACCCTTTCTCCTACAACCTCTATCAAAGCCTGCTTAAAACTGAGAGGTTTAGGATGTTGCGTCATGGCTGCAGGACGCCAGACAAAAGTACTTATCAGCAGTCCTCGCCCGCTACCTGAGAACCACATTGGAGGAAACCTGAAGTCTAAACATCCCTGCTGCCAGGGAGGAGAGAGCGAGAGCAGAAGGGATGGGAGGGATCACTTCCTCTGCGTCCACAAGGAAAAGAACAATGATAGAGTGTCGTAGAGGAAATGCAAGGGAGCTTTACACCTACAGGAGCTTATAGTGGATGGGGGTTGATGGGAGGCACTGCGGCTTTCTGCTGGTATTGTTAGCCTAGCTGATTATAAGACGCAAGGTAGACCTTGGCTGAGGCCGGCCCTCCCATGCCCTCTGTCTCTGGGTGTGAGAGACAGGAAGTTGGAGGGTACGAGTGGTGTAGAAACACAGGATGTCTGAGGGACCTGGGCTGATCTCACTGCTGTGCGTGTTTGAGGATATAAAGAGAGAGACGGCGTGTATTTGCACTTGTAAGAGTGACCGAAAGTGACCTTGGACCCAGTCATTCCTGTTTTGGCTCTTCTCTGTCTTTATCATGACCCAGAAGATGGTTTTTGGCTGCAGGCGCAGTGGGGGGGTGCATCCGCTTTGTCCTCTATTTACTCTAATAGAGGGGAGCGAGTTCATCCCTACAAAGTGTTGAAATGTTCATGGTAGGGTATGTATGCATGTATGTATGTGTGTGTGTGTGTGTGTGTGTGTGTGTGTGTGTATTCCAGTGGCTCTCTGTGGTCTTGCTGTTTTTACAGCTGGGATGTTTAACCATGAATCAGTCATGTCCGGGTCTCAGGCAGTCGAGTGTGTGTTGTGGAAGAGATTATGTGTTTCTTTGCGGCTCTGGCCAGCCTGCCCACTTTGATTCAGTCTAGACCTCTCAGACAGTAATAATACACATGCACACACACAGAAACACGCGCTGCAGGTGTACAGCCTGGTGTGTACAGGTCATTACTGGCATCAGAGAGGACTGACGACCACATTGATAATGCATGTTTTACACCAGTAAATTCTTTATTTAAGGGTTTGTGTGTCAGAGTTTTTACACAATAACTGTGCATAATTGATTCTGTTATTTGGAGGAAAATAAATAACATCATCTCTCTGTTTTCTCAGTTTTATCTCCAGTCCAGGTTCTCATGGCGTGGCGCTCGTCTCCTCCGCCCGCTGCTCCAGTTCACCCTGTTGATGATGGCCTTTTACACCGGCCTATCACGTGTGTCCGACCACAAGCACCACCCGACCGACGTCCTGGCTGGCTTTGTGCAGGGAGCCCTGGTGGCCTACTGCATAGTGAGTACACATGTCACGCAAAGAGACACATAAATCCAACACGCAACCTGCTTGAAAATATAATCCGAGTGATAAAGCACGAAGGCATATGTCTTTCCGCAACTTAATACTTTTCTATAATTGACCGCCGGGGATCCTACAGACGCACCGACCTTCAAATAAAGTCTGCCTCCGCCTAGCTCTTTCTTTGACTTTTTTTGTTCTCTTCTTTCTCTGAAAAAGAGAAATGGAGCAAGCAGTGAAGTGAGGAGAATCTGATTCCCTTTAATGAATAACACATTGCGTGGAGTCAGGCCCTTGTTCAGGAGGGTGTGCCTGCGTGTGTGTGCTAGTATGAATCCATACTCTGCAAACTTCTTTGCTACTTTTGTGACATATCGTCGCAGCAGTTGCCAGATGATTTTCGTAACCCTCGTCATTACACTAAGCTAGACGGAGCCAAGGAAAATTGAATTCGGGTCAAGAGGAAAATGGAGGGAGTGTAAAAAAAGAGAGAGCAGGAGCGCGCGCGAGAAAGAGAGAGAGAGAGGGAGGATTAGCCTTTGAAACAGGAATGAGGCTGTTAATTATTTTGGGTTTTTTATTTGGCGGCTCTGGTTCTATCAGCACAGCAGGCCCCTGCTAAACTCTGCTGCCTCTGGGAAATGCATGGAAAGACACACTCACACAAACACACACACACGCACACACACACACATGAGCAGCCCTTACCTTTCTACACGATCCAAATCATGAATGTGGAAAGGATTAGATTCATAAACTTTAGCAAGACCTCAGTAGTGGCGCCTAGGCAGACTTTGGCACAGCTAAAACGCACATGCACGCTCTCACACACACACACACACACACACACACACACACACACACACACACACACACACAGCACACCAGTGTCCTTGAATGCCAGGATTATTCAAGCATCCAAAACGAGCAGAAATCAGTGAGTAACAATAGACAGTAATGCTCTGGCAACATCAGCACTCCTCCAGCTGGGCGAAGCTCCTGGACGACATCAGCTTTGACAAGAGGGGGAAAAAAGAATGTTCTCAGAAATATGCTCAATGTATGAGCTTGACCTCTGAATGGGCAGATCTGGCAGGAGGAGCGAAGGGAGGGAAGTGACAGGAGAGAGGAGCCTTGTCTACATCTTGGCTCGGGATGAGCGTGGGTTTAATCCAACTCGGCTATTCCACAACCCTCAGAGAGACAGCTTAACACACAAACACACAGACGCACTGTTCACATCCACATGCATACACAACACATGTACATACGTACACACAGACGCACGCGCACTCATTTTGAAACCCCTGCCGATCAAGGCGGTGAGGTTAGTTTTACGATCCTTGACGCCCGTTCTGATTTGCCCAGTCTTAGTAGAAACACACATCTGTGAATACTTTAGCTCGGCTGTTTCAGCCTCTCAATGAGCAGCAGAGCAGAAAGGACCTGACAGGAGATGAGTGGAGGCAGGACAGAGGCAGTATGAGGCCTGTTTGCCTGAAAAAAGCCAGCAGAAAGAACTAAATCAAAGCATGAACATACTTGGATCGTATGTTAACAAGTGTGCAGGTTCCAGTCATTAATCTTTTAAATGTAGAGTTTGAAATGTAAGAGTAAAAGCACGAGTTCACACTTTGAAATCAGAGATGTTCAGAGCACTGAAACAGTCTTTTAAATGTCTCCGCTTGGATCTGCTACATGTCCTCTTGATGTACAGTGATAGTTGTTCATAAGTGTGCCTTTGATTCGTCTTTGAAGGTCACTGAGAATACACTGTAACAACATGACGAAGGCTTTGAGGGTTCAGTCTGTATCCCATACTGGTTGTAGAAGCAGCTTTGTTGTTGGAGAACTTTGGGCGTCATTTACCCACCGTTCTTAAGAAGACATTTCTTCTTGAAACTTAGACTCTACACACTCTCAAGAGCATTGTTACGCACACTTTGTGCTGAAATGTTTGTGCACAACAATAATATTTGTATAATTTACAATACATATAAATAGGTATGTTTTATCACTTTACAAAAACCATTATGGTCTTTAAAGGCCCTGACACACCAAGCTAACCATCGTCTGTTGGTCAAAGTTGGGCCGTTGGTGAGCGTTTGCTGCCCTAATCACTGAGATATGTCCCACAACGTTGGCCCTTGTTAGCGCTAGTTGGCTTTTTTTCCGCCAATTCAGCATGTTGAATCAGCGTTATCAGTTCAGCTTAGTGCATGAGAAGAGAAACAAAAGTGAGGAAAGTAAACAAAGAGCTAAAGCCAAGAGGGATTGAGATCAAAACACACTTGTTCCATTAGGCAAGATTAGTTTTCTTTAGCCTTTGCGCTTTTTAGCAGGAACGTTTCGGTTCGTGGTTCTGCTGGCACGTGCATTAAACTTACAGGGACAATAAGATTCATCATTACGAGAACACATGTACGAACAGTTCTGCTGTCTTAGACCACGTCATGACAAAGACTTTTCTGGGGACCTTTCTTCAAATTTTAGGAATAAAACTTAGGAAGATATTGGTGAATATGACCCCTGTAGCCAATCATTCTCATAAGATGCTTCCATGAAGCAGTTGATATTTAAGAGCCCCATGGCAGCTTGGGTAATGTGGTCCATAAATCTTTCCTGAGCTTGTGTACGTACAGTGGAGACATGGAGACAGCAGCCTCCAGACACTCACACTGCACTTGTCTTGATACAAAAGTCTGATTCAAAGAACAAAAGAACGCAGTGGTGCAAATTATTGGATTTTCACGTCAGTCCCAAGTGTGTGATTGTGAACAATTGTTCTAAATATCACATGATGAATTATATAGCCTTGTGGAAAAGTATCTTCCTTTCCAAATACATTTGAGTAATTGGCTGTAGAGAATTGTATTATTCCATGACTTTATTGTCAGGGCTATTCCAGGTTTCCCCAGGCTACCGTTACCTCTTTAATCCCACTGCTCTCCGTGTTGAGTGCCAGTAAATGAACAATACAAACCTGAGGCAGGAATGAACACATTCATGTGTAGTGACGTGTTCGACTGCGGCTTTGCTGTAAGTTAATTGCTGCTTTGTCTTTCCTCACATTTGATGACAGATGGTGTCTGAGTCGGATACATTAAGAGTTTTTTTTTGTAAAGAATATGTAGATGAATGTCTGTTTTGAGTCAGACTCCAGACTCTGTCTGCAGGGCTCTGATCCAGAGATTCAAGGAACCACAACAGGAAGTGGTCCGTCTGTCCTACCTGGCTCTTCCTTTCAGACGCAGTGACCTACTTTTCAACATGTGTGGTAACAAAGGTCAAAAGGGCCCAATCCAGCAGGAAGCAGCTGTCCGAAAGCTGGGGCAGCGCTTTTCGAGGTTCATTGTCACAGTAAAGAGGAGTCGGGTCAGGCATTAAAGGAGGAGGGGGCAAGAGGATGCTGTCCCTCCCTCTCTGATTTAAACACACAAGGACAAGCTGGACATACTCAGGGTCTCAAATGTTAAAGCTGCGTGGTCAGTGAACTTGTGTAGAAGCAGGAAGTCATTTTTTTTATCACGCAACTCAAGTCTCTAAATTCTGAATTATATGCACAGTGCCAACAGTTAAAGGTCCAGTGTGCAGGATTTATGGGGAAGATAATATAATAGACATGTTTTGTTTCATGTATAACCATCTGAAAATAAGGGTGCTTTCACACCTGCCCTGTTTGGTTCGGTTTAGTGGAACTCAACTTTGTTTGCCCCCTCCGTGTGGTTCGTGTCGGCAGGTGTGAACACAGCAATCACACTCGAGTGTGCACGAAAACAACCAGACAGAGACCTTCTTGAAGAGGTGGTCTCAGTCCGGTTCCAAAGGAACTCTGGTGCGGTGCATTTGTGGTGAGAAGGTGTTCTGACCAATCAAGAGCAGCTTTCTCGCAGAAGGCATTTGATCTGGTCCGCTTGTAAATGCTGCCGTGACAACACGAACCAACTCTAGGCAATTATACAACTTTGGAACAAAATGAATCCCTGATTCAGACCAAAGCAAGACAACTCTAGGTCTCTAGGTCTGAGAGCAGCCTAAGAATCGTCATGTTTTCGTTTTCTCAGAATCTACATAGACAGCGGGTCAACATCCATGAAGTCTCTGGGTTTGAATCACCTAATTTAGAGAGGGAGAGACCTCTGCAGATAAATTGGCTCCTGGTGAAAACCTTCTGAACACTGAAGAAATCCTAACCGGGAATATATGCTTGGCACACGGGAGAATTTTCAGCAGGTTGCAATCTGCAGTCCTCACTGCTAGTTGCCACAAAATCGCACACTAGACCTTTAACTTCCTTAAAAAACTTGACATTTGACATTGCGAGACATGCAGTCATTTGATATTTCCTCACAAATGTGTCAGAGTTCCATCCTCTGACCTATATTGGCTGAATGAATTAACCGATGTATTGTGTGGTTAGGCTGCAGATATATTCATGGTTGGTTTCATGTGCGTGCGAACAAATTCACTGGCGGGGGTCTGGTGAGTAATGGTGGTTTTTTAGAAATTCGCAGTTCCTGCAAGGTACTGCACTCACTTCCTGTGTGACTCACTTACTTAATGTGTAAGGCTTGATATTTAAATAGTGGTTAAGGACAATTAGAGGCAAACTCTCTCTCACACACACACACACACACACACACACACACACACACACACATATATGTATTCATATTCAGTACATGCACTGCTTTTTTTCCTGCAGTAGAAGCCTAACTGCTGAGTCTGCATCTCTCAACACAAAAGAACTGGAGGCTGTGTGTGTTTGCATACATCATGCACAGGAAGTGGCGAGGTCGTGATAAGCCTTCCACCATGGCAGGTTCAGGGGCGATAGGTTGGAGGTCGGGTGACGCGGCAGCAAGGCCCACTATGATTGGACGCCGAGCATCCCCAATGGGAAATGAGCTCAGGATGTTTCCAAGGACGGGTGATTCTCAGAGATATGACTTCACATCATATCCCCCCACACTGCGCTAATTATATCATATATGATATACCATATTATGATGCACAGAAGACGCTGTGCAAACTAACGGCTGTACAGACAAAGAGCCCTTTTAAGGCCTTGAAAGCAGCTGTGTATTAAGGAGGAATCTGTATACGACTGATGTCATCTGAGTCAGAGGTCACCAGTGAAGGTCTTTATGGTCAGTAAATGTCAAGCTGTAATAGAGGAGAATGTCTTTGTATCGAGTGAGTCTTTGTTTTATAAATAGATCACCGGCTGTGTGTTGACCATGGCCACTCGTATATGTTTCCCCGTATGAGACCAGCATGTATTTTCACTGCGTATTTTCTCCCATGAGAGTTATCCGTGCTGTTTTCTTGGAGGAGCTGGTGCCCAGTCGGCTCTCTTTCTCAGAGCTCGCTGTTGAATGGCAGCTCCCCCCTCTTGGCCCTCCCTCCTCCTCGTCTCCCTGGCACAGGCCCTCTGCTCGCCCTCGACTGGCAGCACGGAAGGAAAAGCTGCTGCGCCTGCCAATTATGTGTGTGTTTGTGTGCGAGTCCGCAGCTGAAGCCACTGTTGCTCATGACTGACCCCAGACCCTTGTAAGTGGAAACGGTAATCCACTCTTTCAGTGGACAGTAGTTTCCATGGTCCCACTTCCTGTCCACCCCTGCCCATTTTCCTGTTTGACATATGATGTCATCAGGATCTCAGGAAGAGATTTCTTTTCTGCCTCTTTTTTTTTTTTTTTTCTCCAGCATCCTTCGTTTGCCACCAGCAGCTGCCAGGCTGACCTCAGAGTTGATGTAAAGGGGGAATTCACCCCTGGCATCATTTAATAGCGGATTAGCTCGGGTTCACTACGTTTGATTGTCAGTTTAGAGTGAGCTACACTAAGATCACTTCCTTCAGCCAGATTACTCAGCGCTGCTCGTTTGGGGATTGCACAAAGGGTGGCACTTCTCATCATGGCATCATAAAGTAATGCAGCATTCCCTTTTACACTTCTCGCCAGCTCACAGCTCCCATGCAGACATTAACAACACGTGGGTGTACATACACATTAGCCCTGTTCAGACCTGCTGTGTTTTACCCAGACTGTTTCCAGACTCAGCTAATGGGTGCAGTTCACACCTGTTATTAAATTAATCTGACATTTCACTTGCGCAATTAGATTTTTTTTCTTGTGTAGAGAGTGTAGCTGCTGTTAATCCGAGAAAAAAACATGTTTGAGCCCAGCCTCAGAGCCAAGACGAGACACATGGTGGTTATTTGGTAACTTGGGAGTTGTCTGGCATAGGCAAATCAGCTGAGATAGGTTTATCATGACTGATGCAAATTACAATGAAAACTCGTCTGTCCTTGAATGTGGTGCATTTGCATTAAAACCGAACTGCTAAACTGGACACACATGCCCGAAAAATAGCTCCATATTTGGTTTGAGCCACTGGATCCCGTCTTTATCATCTCCACCAGGTATAAGCTAGGTGGTTTGGTTGAGTGTGTGTGTTTCTGTCTGTCTGTGTGCAGCTAATCTCACAAACTACAGAACCAGTCAGCCTAATATTTTATGTGCACATTTATGACTGTATACTTCAGGATCTTCATGGTTGCGGTGATTCACAATTGTTGAAAAACCTGTCGTATATCATCATTTTCTGCTGACTCCTCACTCCTCTTCATCAGCCTGTAGGGGCTATCAAGTCCTCAACAACATCACATAGCATAAACATTGAGCAAAAGGCATTTCTGACAATCGGCTCAGCTAAAAACAAGAAGCCACAATATTTCAGGTCTCATTTTGGTCTTTGTTGTGGCTTAAAAACTGACATGCAGAGAAACGTTCAGTCTCATTTTAAACCAGAGCATCTTCAAATTAATTCCATACTTGGTTTGTTATGAACCAGTAAGTCAGACATGATAGGAGATTTTTTTTTTTTGCCACAATCATGGCCATAAAGTGACTCGCAAACGTGTCAAGTTTGTAAAAAACACGCTTCATTTTTAAGTACAGTGAGTTTTTGGCACAAAGCTATTTGAAGTGCTTTGAAGTGCCATTTCCTGCTGTAGAGCGAGTGCATAATGGACAGCTACTTCACAGAGGCAGCAAACTAGCTCAACAACGTGGCCAAACGTAGTTATGACACTGAATATAATAAACTTTGTGGATCTTGAAGTGATGACTAAGGAGAAATCTGGACCCTGTGGCTGCACCAGTTGGGAGCCACTGGTCTAGAGTGGCCACATGCTGAGAGCACTTTGGGATGATGTAGTCCCTCTTGTTTTCCTCTGATTCTTTATGTCTTCTCTGTTTGCTGCCGTCCTTCTGTTTCCTCACCTCTCTCTCCCTCCGTCCACCAGGTGTTCTACGTGTCAGACCTGTTTAAGCCCCGGGTGAAGCCAGCCACGCCCCCGCCCTCCCCGATCAAGAAGGAGCTGCTCCCTTCTTCCGACATCATCGAGAGGAACAACCACCACAACATGGTGTGAGAGAGAGGCCGCGACTACTTCCTGCGACCGAGGAGCCAATCACAGCGCTGCTCACCTCCCATCGGACAGTAGAATGTAGCGACGAGAGACTGTAGCTGCTTCTCAAACGGCACCCTCCTCCCTTTTCTGCGGCGCCCAGCGAGGCGCTGTGTGGACTAGGGTGTCAGATTTGAGATTTGCACAGCAGAGTCCACTCTCACTATCCAGACATTTTTTATTTACTATTATGTCAACTACTAATCAACATTTGAGCCCATCATTTTGAGCACAAACAGAAAAGAATTGGAAGCTAAAAGGCAAAACGAATTAAGAAATTGACTTGACAGGCAGAGCTGAGGGTGTGGAGGTTTGATGGAAGTGTAACCACATGAAGGGAAAACACTTGTGAAGAAAAACAAATGAAGAAAAGACACAAAAAAAGACAAACCCCCTGCCTAGGGAGAGAGGGGGTCCCAGTGATGCTTCCTCTCTGAACTCTCTGTGGCCTTGGAACATCGTAGGACAACAACTTCCTTTGCTATGGGAAGGATATTACTGCAATAACTAGCAGCATAGAAATATTAACAGTATAGAAAAATATAACTTATAGCACTGTTTTTAAAGTTCATTGTCCATTATCACCACTTGCTGCCTGAGACGTCAAACTGACAGAAAACTTGATGATGCTGACACACACGAGACAGAAATATCGACTCCTGGAAGCTGAGCGAGCCTGATGTGGTTGTTTCATAAGACTCCATACTCAGGCAGGATAAAGTTAGCATAGCATGGCTTCTATAACAATAACCCTGCACCAGTAGGTCCACTGTAAGGATCATATACTGATCTTTTAAGGCCGTTGTAACAGAGCAGAGCAGAGCAGTCCGTCGGCTGTCTTTCTTCTTAAATAACCTGTGTCTTTAAGAAGTGAAGCGACCTCATATACCTCTGTCTCCAGATCAGCACGTCAAGCTTTTTGCAGTGGACTCTCAGAGCGGCCCAAACCCGGGATGTTGCATTTCTTGAGGGTTAGATGTAGTAAAAGGGGGGATGTATTCTGTGGAAGGAGGGAGGCAGATCTCACAGCCGCCCAGCACCTGTATAAGAGGCGTGGCTGTGCCATGCCACTTCCTGGTGTTGGGGAGGGGGCATCTGTTTGGCTTCCGTAACAGGAAGTGGACGGGTGGACAGAGTGAAGGGGTGCGGGCTGTCACCATGGAAAGAGGGTGATGAATTACAGCTAAGCTGGCACATTATTTTGGGATGATTTGGGCTCTTTCCGCTGGCAGGGAGGGGCTCTCACCCACCCAATCACTCATTGGCGATGGATGTTTGTCTCTCAGTGTGTGTGTGTACACTCCTGTGCTTGTGTGGGTACGCTTGTGCTTGTACATGTACATCCTGTGTGTGTGAATGTGTGTACATATGTATGAGCGCTGTGAAAAGGAACCCCCCCACCTCTTGATAAACTACGTGTGTGTTTAGTAAAACACGCACACTGTCAGCTGTGCCAGGTGTGTCTGTGTGTATGTGTGTGTGTGCGTGCGTGTGTGTGAGAGCGAGAGCAGGTGAGAGTTATAAAAACTGTGGATCTAATATTTTTATTCTTTGCTAAGAAGCATCTTTTAACCTTGTATGTTTATAGCCTGTCCCTGTATAATCACTAATAGTTGTACAGTACAGACACAGAATCCCTTTTTATTTTACAGCCGACTCAGATATCCTCCTCCAACAACACACTCCGCCATGTTGCACATCTTTCTCATCGTATAGTCCGTCCTATCATTTCACCAAGCCGTTTTCACTCTTTTTATAAATATATAAATAATGTATAGATCACTAAAATTAACTCTGTAAGATATTGTTTCTTAACATGTTTAGATATATCCACTATGATTACAGACCTGTGTTCTCTACAAAATGCTGCTTAAAAAGCATCGATTGACAGATTTTTGTATCTAGATAACTAAACTATTGTAGATTGTTATAGTTACGTTTGTAATATGCATTCAACAAAAAATACACCCACAATTGTATTAAAATTCAATATTAGTATTTTTGTATTGTCTCGTTTTTTTGTACAAAGACATAGTTGCAATGCTGTTTTTTCTGCTAAATGTACTTAGCTCTAATACATGTGCTTTTAAATAAAAAGCTCATTATGAACACAACTTTTGGTTTGTCTTCCCTGTTGATCCTGCAAATGCATGTTTAGATGATGTTAGTTTTGTACGGCTTGATGAATTCTTTTGAATATTTGCAGCTGGAAATGATCCCTTTGCTTTCCCCATTCACAAGACAATATAAAAACTGCACACAACTATAAGTACATTTACCCAGGTACTTTGTTTTATTACAAGTTTTAGGGACTTATGTATAACAAGTACATTCTGCTGATAATACAGTCGACAGAAGAAAACATTAGTATGGGATGATGCTGCAAACCATGAATAAGTTCCATTTGCTTGTTTCAGACATATAGCAACATTTCTAAGGTGATGTGCCAGCTGACTTTGTCATTAGACGGAGGGGATGGTGGATGGTGTGTCACCAAGGCGAGATGCCTGCCAAGCTGCAAACCACTCGTCAACACCAACCAGCAACAAAACTGGTTGTCAGTATTGTTCCAGCAGGGATAGTGCTATGAAGAGCGATTGTTTTTTACCGAGACACTGCTGCATCTGCTGCTATAGTGGCATAAAAAAAGAGGTTGTTTTTTACTCAGACATTGTTGCTTTTCCTGCTAGGATGGTGGCTTGCAAAGTGATTATTTCTTACGAAGACATCCCTGATTTCCTGCAAAAAAAGCAGTTATTTTTACAGAGATATCACAACATCTCCTGCTGGTATAGTGGCATCAAAACCAGGTATTTTAAGCCAAAACATGATCTTTTCTTAACCATGACTAAGGGGTTTTTGTGCCTAAGCCTAACCACATTAACCACAGTGTTGTTAAAACAAAAAGTTCCACCGTATCTGCAACACAATAATGTACAAATTCAACATATCCACAGTTTGCAGAAATGTACAATGCCAATATTTTCTCTGGCGATTGGGTTGTTGCGATAGTGCTGCAGGGATAAAACCTGTAAGAGAGGATTTACAGTGTGTTTTGTGCTGTTGCTACTTTTACACACTGGAAGTGAAGGATCTGAGTACTACATTCCTCCACCACTGCTTAATATAGTGCCAATGAATATAGAAGCTGCAGAAGTAACACTTTTGCAGCGGCCTCACCGTGGCCTTAGTTCCTCTTGTCGAAAATACCACATGAAATACACAAATACGACACGCACTTAGACATGGGCTCAGAAGTGTGTGTGATTTCACACTTGGGCAGACACCAGACCAGAGGGGCTGGCGTCACTGCGTGCATGTAAGTGTGAGTGTGTGAGTGTGTGTGTGCCATCATGGTTTGCCATTCTGATTGAAACAAGAAGTGTGATTTTCTCCACCGCCGCGTGTTTCAACCAGGGAGAGAAAAGCCTGAATGACAATTCTCAAGTGTGTGTCGCCCTCTTTTTGATAACACAGTGATTAAATTCAAAAGCTGCGCTGTAGTCGTGCACAGCAGCACACCATTTAAACCGCATGTACACATATCAATATTAGGTATTTAAAGGGAAATTTCAGTTTATTTCAACCCGTCTCCTATCGTCCTAAATTTGTTTCAAGTGACTAGTAACATAGAAATAATAGTTAGCATGTTAGCCGTTAGCCTAGATACAGCCGGGGCGCATAGTAGCGTCAGACCTGTTAAAACGTAAGTGAAGGGGCAACCTTCAAGTGCAAAGTTAGTCCACTAAA
>NC_065515.1:3855786-3862733 GCF_006386435.1 Epinephelus moara
TATGCGCCCCGGCTGTATCTAGGCTAACGGCTAACTTGCTAACTATTATTTCTATGTCACTAGTCACTTGAAACAAATTTAGGACGATAGGAGACAGGTTGAAATAAACTGAAATTTCCCTTTAACACATACATTTAAAACTTTTCTGAGTAGTTTTCATGCGAAACATGACAAGGAATAAAAGAAAGGAAGAAGTTAAAAAAGGAAGAAAGAAAGACTCAGACAAGAGCTGTCGAAGCAGTGAACGACTGGTACTTACTGTATGAGCTGAATGAGTAAAAAGGCAGTCACTTAGTGCAATCATTGGACTGATGTTATCATTATAGTGGCATGTGTGTTTCCCCTCAGTGTCCTGTAAAGTGCAGTCTTTTATTGACAGTGACAGTACAGCTGGTCTGAGGTCAGTTGTAAAGAAACAGCACCAAACTGAGATTTACGGTGCCTGTGAACAGCTGGTAGGCCTGGGGTCAGCCATGCGTGGCTGTAATAGTAGAGGGCCTGCTGCCGAGGCAGAGAGGCCCATGTTGTGGTCTTGTTTGGCAGCAGTGGAGCAGAGCAGAGCTGGCACGGGGCCGTCACAGGGAGGCCAAGGCATTACATAGTACCGTACCTCTCTCAGCGCACTGGGTGTGTGTGTGTACTGCATCACATACTGCACAGAACATCCACTCACTGTTTACTCTCATTTACATGAAGCTGATGTTTCTGTCATCTTAGTGTCCAAACTTGTATATATGAAAAAGGCGAGTTCCTGTTGGCATGTGGAAACCTTGTCGCTCTGTCGGTAATGTTGACATTTTAACACAAGTTGGATGGATTATGTCCTCTGTGGGCTGAGGAATTCCTCCACCCTTGGTCTTATAAAAGCTCTTCAAAACCCCTTTGGATAATCTAAAGAATGCACCGTGGTCACGTTAAAAACAAGCCTGTTTTTCCTCAGTTTATATATTGGAGACACAGCTTCCACCACACGCTAATGCTTCTGCAAATATGAAGCTTTCACGCATAGTGGTCACTACAAAGGACAGCGATTAAAAGGCCATTTCCTTGAATATGCATGGCTTTTGATGCAATGGTTGAACATCAATCATCAAAGTGGTCATCCCATACACTGCCACCCGTTGGCCAGCCTTTATAGGTGCAACACAAATCTTTAAAAAAAACAAGATGGCCGACGGAGGGACGGAGGGAACGCAATGCTCACCAGTTTATGCCAATACTTCCACAGCAGGAGACAGACCCCTGTAGGTAAGTCAAATTCAGCAACATCAAGAAACATCTAATGCCTACCAGACACCAGAGGACTGTGACAAGACTTTTTGTTGACTTTTGACACACTGAAGTCTCACACTCTTTCGCATCTACACACAATGTGATTTTTTAGTCACACATTTGCAGATTTTGCAGAGTCACTTGCAAGATTACAATTAGATTCCTTTTGAGATTATTTATCTTGCTGCTGGTGGAAAATGTTATAACAAAGCCCGTTTTAAGAAATGTGACATATCAACAATTCCTTATGTGTCTGCAAAAACACCTAACTCTAGAAACACAAGATAAAAGGTGTCACATGTCAGCAGTATTCTTGTCCATTCGGCATCAATCTGGTCGATAAAGATAAACAGTATTTGTGCACAGAGTCGCCTCAACTCGCTACCAGCCTCTGTGTGTTAGCTGGTGGATCAGATACACACTGAATTAAAACACGGCCTCTTGTTAACTCTACGTACGAGAGAACTGAGAATTGTTCACTTGCACTTCCCCAAAGTGCCCTCCATGTTTACTGCCTGTTTGCTGCTTCCTGTTTGCTGCTGGAGTGAGTGCCCATCATTGAGCTTCACTATTTGCATGAGCCAAGACTAAAAACTTACAATGATACTGAACATGTTTGATCATACTGGAATGTCAAGACGACCACCTCACACCAAACATATAAGATCATGGGAGCATGTGACAACTCCCGCAGAGCTCTCATGATATATTTCAACATTGTCTGTGACAGGGAAATCACTTGAAAATTGGTTTGTTGTAAGGCCTGCATAAAGAAAAATACAACTGCTAAGTTAAAATTCCCAAGTACTAATTTTATGTGTGGAGAGAACCAGGAAAAATCATCATGCATTGCCTTACATCATACAATTACTGACTGATGATGCTTGTGGCAGTGATGATGATGAATACCTGCTAGCAGATGCTAGCAGTAGTGACAGTGGAGCTGAGGGAGCAATAACCCAATTGCCAGGAAAAATGTTGCCACTGTATGTTTCTGCAAACCACAAATATGTTACATTTGCATGCTAATATGTAGTGGATATATTAAAGCAACGCTGTGGTTAACGGGTGGTTAGGCTTAGGCATAAAAACCACTTGGTTATGGTTAGGAAAATTCCATGTTTTGGCTTAAAGTACCCAATTCTGAGGGCATAATCCTGCTGGAAAAGCAATGATGTGTTGGTTACAAACAACCACCTTTTGTGCCACTACCCCAGCTGGAAAAACGGTAATGTGACGCTAAAAAACACCCACATTTGGGGCCTAATAAGCCACTGGAAACACAGCAACGACTCACTGAATCACAACCAGTTTTGTTGTTTGTTGGTCTCCAGCGGTGGTCTGCAGCTTGGAAGGCTTCTCGTCTACAACACCATCCTCCTCCGTTAGTAGGGAATGTGAGCTGGGTTTAGACCATCATGAAACAGCTTAGTTTTATTCTCCTGATGACAAAGTCAGCTTATATCATATGTTACTTCAGAAATGTTGATATGATACATATGTACCACCATTATCTTCTGGCAGCTGGGCTGTGAGCTGAGGAGGCAGATGCTTGAACAGTATTAGAATATGTTATATTTGTATATATGGGTATTAATTTGTGAACTAGAGTACCAGCATTATAGATATATTTTAAGTTATAGTTTTCACAAATTAATCATTTTATTCAGTCGGTTGTTAAATACATATTTAAATGAATGTTTCCAGGGCAGCTGAGGCTCAGCGATAGAGCAGGTCGTCCACTAATCAGAGGATCAGTGGTTCGATGCCCGGCTCCTCTTGTCCACATGTTGTAATATCCTTGAGCAAGATACTGAAGCACAATTTGTAAGTGAGTTAAAAACTGTGTAGAAAGGTGGCACCTTACCATCAGCGTATGAATGTCCATCCATCCATTTTCTAACCGCTTATCCTCTTGAGGGTCGCGGGGGGGTGGAGCCTATCCCAGCTGACATTGGGCGAGAGGCAGGGTACACCCTGGACAGGTCACCAGACTATCGCAGGGCTGAGAGTCACCAATTAATTTATCCCCAATCTGCATTGGGATCAAACCAGGAACCCTCTTGCTGTGAGGCGACAGCGCTAACCACCACACCACCATGCCACCCAGCGTATGAATGTGCACTCTGCAAAATGATTCATGGCGTTAGTGGATAATGCTTGAAATAAATAAAGAATTTTTTTTAGCATTAAAGAAATACATTTCTCACATTTTAGTGTTTAGGTGAGTTGACAATTATTTTAAGACGTTGGTGGAAGCCAAAAACAATTTTGAAATTTCTGAGTAGGATTGATTTAGAATAATAAGTTAGAATATCTTGAATAAAGTAATTTGATCATTAAATATTGCCACAACTTTTGGATAAATATTACGTTAGTTCAACTCAATTAAGCTTTTCGATGTTAAAGCAAATCATGTTGGCTGCACTAAACTAAATTGGTTTGTCAGTTGTAAAAGACTCATTGGATTTACTCAATAATGCCAGAGTTGGCACCACTTAAAAAGATACATGCAAACTGTTAACTTAATTTGTTAAAGCTGAGCCAGTGTGTGTGAATGGGTGAATGTGATGTAGTGTAAAAAGTGCTTTGAGTGGTCGGAAGACTAATAAGATGTTATACAAGTGCAAGTCCATTTACCATTTAGTTAAAACCTCAAACCTGCACATGTGAAAAGAATCTTGAAAAACGCATGTTTAAATATACATTACAATATATTTTCTATGCCTAAAGAGAAATAAAAACACTAAGGGAAATAAAAATTCCCATCTAAGGTTGCCATAATAAAAGGGCTTTCATCAAGTGAACATGCAACATAACTGAGTAATACAACCAATTAAACATTTTTGATACACTCAAATGTAAATAAAGTGTCATTTGACAGCTGGTAAGTGTCAGCGGCGAGTTAACCCCGTTCTGCTCAACTGGACTTTGTTAGAGATTCCAGTATAATTGCTGTGGAAAACCTTTCCTTTCTGAGAAGAGGCCTGACAGATTGATAACATATGTGTCCACATGCCATATGCACCAAATGACTGAACAGGGACATGGGTGAATATCACACAGGTCTGCAAAACGTTTGTCACAAGCAGGAATGCAGAATTAGAAAGTGGGAAATATTCATTTTAGTTTATATTTAACTCAGCACAGTGGCGGAGAGTCAGCATGTGTGTAAGTGGTTAGAGTGGCTGTCAGCTGGCGATTCCAAAACACGGTGGACTAACAGACTTCTCCTCATGCCATGTAGTGGTTGTAGTCAGAGAGCCCTGAGTGAAATGGTCCACTGGCACACATGATATAAAAAGCATCGTGGCATAACAAGAGTGCTACTGTAGGTGGCTCCGGTTTGGCCTGAATGTTGCGAGTGAGTGTGTGTTAGAGAGAGATGGAGCTGGGTTGTGGTGAGGGTGGCACCTCCAGGAGAGCCGTCCAGAGGCCTGGAGCTCTGAGGGCCTTTTCTCTGCAGCACGGTCCAGGGAGCAGAGAGGCAGCTGGGCCCGGGGAAGCACGCAGGCTGGCCTGAGGAGAGCCAGAGGAGAGCCTGAGGAGCGGCAGAGGAGAGCAGTGTGGGCAGGGCTCTGCACTTCCTTAAGGGAAATGGGAGCAGAGACTCCCAGCAGTCAACTGTTTACAGTATGTCAGTGTCTGTTTTACACATGAGGTGTGTAGACATAATATGACCCACCCGCAGGACACAGAGTGGACAAAAAAAATGAATCTAGTGTGCAAGAAAGAAAGAGAAAGAGAAACACTTTGTGCCCCACATTCCACCTCCTGATTGAAATGTTTTCCATCCTGACATGAACGACTGAAACAGAATGATAAAGAACAGCAACAGCTTCCTCCACCACCTGCACCCCTGCCCTGCTGCGTCACCTCGGATTTCACAGAAGGAATAATTTCCTTAACTCAACATAAACAGACACGTTGGGAAAATGGAGCAGCTTTTAAATAAATGACAAGTGTCGACTGATTTTGTAAAGTATTAACCCAGTTTTTGGTCTATCTGCAGTATTATATGTGTTTCAGTGGTTAAAATAAGGACACGGTGGGGTGTCAGTCAGAAGGAACATGTGTAGGCAGCAGGAGGATTAATACTTATAGGATTAATGCCATGTTTTTATGATGATGATCCGGCATGAGAACACTACGTCTTTGTTCCAGCTAGAGAGATATTTTGGAGCAATTTGATATGAATGAAAATCCAGTGAGCGTAAAACGGAGTCAGACATCAACCTCATGTTAATTGTGACAGACAGGAAGACTGGATTAACCTATTTCATGTGTTCTGATTTGAAGGTTCATAATTGTGTGCGGAACAAACAGTAGGTGTAGTAATAGTAAGTTAGAGCAATGAGGAATATTCAGTTTGAAGTGTTTGTCAGGGTTTAGCTGTGGCTCTATGGATATCAATACCCGGCTCCTCTAGTCTGCACGTCAAAGTATCCTCGAGCAACATACTGAACCCCAAATTGCTCCTGATGGCTGTTTGATTGGTGTGTGAGTGTGTTAAAAACTGAGTAGCAGCTGGCAGCTTATATGGTAGCCTCGGTCACAAGTGAATGTGTGTGTGAATAGGTGAATGTGACTCTTTGAGTGATCAGAAGACTAGAAAGGCGCTATATAAGTGCTGGTCCACATATCTGTCGGTTAAACCACATCTTTCCAGAGTGAAGTATCTCAACAACTATTGTAAGGCTGTAGCCGTAAAGTCAACAATGAGGTGGACTAAATCTGTCGTGGGGTCTTGAGGTGCCTCCCAGAAAAAATTCAAACTTTGAAAACTAATATCCTAATATATTTTTTATCATAAACAAGTACAGCTATATATTATACCATGCAAATATGCAATAAATCTGTTCCTTCAGGATTTTGCAGCCTTTTTTTGCATTGTTGAGGCCTAAATTGCCTGATTTCACGGTAGCTTTTCTAAAAAACTTTTTGAGGCATTTATTTGCAATGAAATTAAGCAGGCAAGTGAAAATTGCAAAAATTCTTGTGATGCTGTCACAAATTTGGAACCTATTATGATGAGTGTTCAGCTTTCCGCCAACGATAAGCTGCTGTTGCTGTTCGACAGGGTGTCTCTCTGAGCTGGTCTCCCTCTGCTCGGTTAGCACAAGCCAACACAGCAGCAGCAGCTAACATCCAACACCGAGCCATTAAACAGTCCCAAGTATCCCACACCAACACCCAAACAGCTCAACTCTGTCATTAAACCCATTAATAACCGTTGGCTAACTGTTAGCCATGTAATGCTAACAGTTAGCCCTGTCATTGTGTGTGTGACTCGCTGAGCTCACTCACGCAGCAGTGGTTTCATGATAAATAGAGACAGTAACTCCTTTTACACTGCCAGATTTTCGGCGAATGTTGGGCCGTTTTGCCGGCAAGCTGTGAGCGTTTAGACACACAGAGCCGGATTGGCGAGTTGATCTGAGGTGCCCAATTTTCCGCCTCGTAGGGTAGACATATTGGCGGAACCCTTTTAGTTTTAACAGAACGAGGCGGCCTTCCGCAACGGGAGGGGCTGTTGATGACTTGTGGGAGGAGCTGTTGATGATGCCACATGTGCGACCCACTGGCGGTGGATAAACAGGAAACAGCTGATAGCAGGAATTAGCGAGCAGCTAGTAGTAAGAGGGAAACACAAACCTGACAGACACTGTAAAGAT
>NC_065515.1:3863230-3906396 GCF_006386435.1 Epinephelus moara
TCAGACAAGCATGAACTGATGAAGCCTCTTGGATAAGAGGTGAAAGGTCTTCTAAGACAAAACCAAGTCCAGTTGCGTTCGATTCAGTTGCCTTGAGATAACTATGTCCTGGATGAATGAGAATATCCACAGGCATATTAATAGTTTGTTGCTGTGTGAATGTGTGGCTGATTTACTGCAGGTAACTTTGCTATGATATACAGCATTAGTGCTGGTTGATTGATTAGCGCTTGCATAGTGGTTTCTTTTCACCAAAAATGTTTCCACTCCATGCAATTACAGACATTTTTTAGCGCAAAATAACGTATTGACGTTAATGTTTCCTTTTCATGCATGTCCTGACTGAAGTGAAGTGTTATTGCGGCACGGTGGTGCAGTGGTTAGCATTGTCGCCTCACAGCAAAAGGGTTCCTGGTTTGAACCCAGGGTGGGGGAGCCCTTCTGTGCAGAGTTTGCATGTTCTCACTGTGTCAGCGTGGGTTTCCTCCAGGTGCTCCAGCTTCCTCCCACAGTCCAAAGACATGCAGGTTAATTGGTGACTCTAAATTGTCCGTAGGTGTGAATGTGAGTGTGAATGGTTGTCTGTCTCTATGTGTCAGCCCTGTGATAGTCTGGTGACCTGTCCTGGGTGAACCCTGCCTCTCACCTAGCGTCAGCTGGGATAGGCTCCAGCTATAAGCAGTGAAAGAAAATTAATGAATAAATGAACTTTGCTATGATAGCTAATATTAGTGATGGCTGATATTTCAGCACTCACAAATTGGCCTATTTGTGTTACCCTTTCATTCTTTGTCCCAGAGGATGAATCCCATTGACTTTGGTGATCCCTGACTTTTTGTCCAGCACCATCAGCAGACCAAATGTTTCCCTTATCCAGTAAAATATCTGAACATCTGCTGTATTGGCACAGAGTTTTGCACAGACATTCATGGTTCCCAGATGATGTATCCTAATTATTTTGGTGATCCCCTGACTTTTCCCTTTAGTGCCACCATGAGGTTCATATTTGTGGTTTTAACCATTGGATTGACTTGGTGCACACATTCAGACCTTTACGATTTGCCGTTCAAGGAGCCTCGTTTCTGAAATGTAACTACTGCATGAATATAAAAACTAATTGCCTGCCTCACACGTAACAACACTATCCCTGTGTGACATAGTGTCTGTGCACGGGTGGTGAGCTGGATGGAAAAACAGGGAGAGGAGAGCGAAGGATAGAAAGTTAATAAATTTCACAGATGTCGGCCGCACGCGGGGGTTAACAGGTGATTATGTCATCTTCATATAATCGGCCTCTGTGTCCACCTACTCTTCTGCGCTCTGGTTCTCTCAGATCCACATTTTCTTCAACATGTCTTGCGAAGCCTCATTTAACTTCTTTACAAATATTGCGTCTGAGTTCGTGCGCAAGGATTCAGCCTTATTCACTAACCTAAATCCTCTTATTTTCAATTTGAACAACGTAAAAGCTGCATTACGTTTCACCTCATCCGTGACTCCCTGTATGGAAAAGACATCTCCCCCTCCCGTCAGTCCCCTAATGTCCCATATGGAGGAGTGGACAGGTCAGAAAAGGAGCACAGGGATTATGTTGCTCTGATCTTTTTACTAGACATGATTTTTACAGATGCAAAAAAGTTTTATTGGTGGTTATTTCATTTTTTCTACTGACACAGAGATCATTGTACCAAACATCATGGTTAAGACAGAAACATCAAAAGGAAAAACCTAATGACATCTTGACCTCTTTGAATGCACACACACATATAGAAACACACACTCACCACAGTCATCATCTCCACTGATGCAGTCAGGCAGGTTAAACAAATCCAGAGTGAAATTTTCTATTGGTGTCTAGTTTCTTTAGAGCAGATGAAGGCCTGGAGAGATTAGAAAGAAAGGGGGACAGCGGATGAAGGGAGAGCAGTGACAGGTGAGGAGGAAATGGGGTAAGACGACTGCGACGCAGGCCTCTGTGATCCTTCAAATGTACAAAATAGAGTTAGGCAAGCGTCTCTCTCCCTCTTTCTCCTCTGCCTTGTTTTCTCTTCAAGGTTGCCAAAGGGAATTCTGTCATCCAGCCAAAGTTGCTTAAACCCCCGTGGATCACCTGCTCACGCAACCCCAGCACTCAAACCCATATTGCTCCCACATGCACACACACAAACAAAAACACAGACATGCATTCTCCAGCAGCGCAGAGCCACTGGGTGATCACTGGGAGTCAGAGTACAGCTCAGTCCCTCTGGCTGCGACCCAGAGGCTGCTGCCTGATTTACTGGACATCCAGCGTGTGTCTGTGGAGCGTTTGCGTATCTGTTGTGTCATCCTGCAGGGAGCCAACTGTGAGCTCAACACTTGGGGACTATGCATCTGCCTCGCTGACAACAAGCTGAATACCTACTCCAGACATTTGGCCCATCCATTGTACTCGTAAAGATGTGATGTTGGCTCTGAGGAATTTACTGGAATTTGTGCGTATTCAGGTTGAAAGCTGTAATTTGACCGAATACAGTAAAGTAGGGGTTATAGATCGTGAAGCGCATGATTCAGTGCTGGTATCAGTTTGTCTTTCTCTGCGGGAATCAGAGGGTAACAGAGGAGAGTGCAGCTTTCTGCAAGGTTTCATAAGGTCAGACACGGGACTAGATCGAGGCAAGTTAGGGAATGTGATTTAGTACGTAACAAAACTCCCAAAGCTCATCTATCATCATCTGCAATCTGGCCCAAGCTTATGTAAATGCATATACAGCATATGTGTGTGTATTCTTTTGTGTACGTGTGTGTTTCCACATTACCCTAACTGAACACTCATCCCAAATCTCTCTGGAGAATGTTGAAATATTTTTGCGGTGAATCTCCCCACACGTGATTCAAACTTAGTCTAATCTGCACCACATTGTTCTCAAAGGAGCTCCTAATGTCTCTGACCTAAAGTATTTTTATGCACATGCTCACACATAAACCTCAGGGTTGTGTTAGTTGTCAGATTGAGTCATTCCAGGTTCATGGGGTTCTACGAGAATTTAGTGACACTGCAATTTCTTACAACTGACAGCTCAGAGACAGCGACAGATAGATAGATACCAGAGCTAAATGCTGACACAGTAATGCTAACATGCTCATGTTAAGCAGATATAACTAATGTTTGCCATCTTTAGCGTGTTAGGATGCCAATATCAACTAATCAGCGCTAAGCACAAAGTACAGCTGAGGCCGGTGACAATGTTTTGCATGTATTTGGTCAGAAACCAAAGTACTAGATGAATTCAAATTTTGACCTGATGGTGGTGCTAACTGGAAAGGTAGCTGGTTCATTCTCTGGGGACCATGATAGTGTGCACCAAGTACAGCAATCTGTCCACTAAATGTCAAGATGTTTCAGCCTAAACAAAATGTAACCCTCATGGGAAAGCTAGGCTAACTTTGAGATCTCAAAAATGTGAGTTTTCTGCATTCTGTTGACTTTTAAAGGATGAAAATAACAAAATATATTAAAATCGACATTTTTTTTATGTTAAAATACATTTAATTAGGGGCCGGGCAGCCTAAGCTGCCAGGACCCTATTGTTTTGCTGCATGTTCTTCTTCTTCCGAGGAAATCATACTTCCCATGCGCGAAAAATCACCAAACTTTGCACAAAGGTCCAGTCCCATGCCAGATATCCTCAGCTGTAAACTCAAGCCAATAGTCCTGATGGTGGCGCTACAGCAAGCCTCTAAAGTTCAAAATTTTGAAAATTCACAACAAATCAACCATATGTGCTACAGATTTGCAACTTTCACCAAACTGTAGCCCCAATACTGAAGAAACTTTTGTACATTTAAACCTATTAAAAATTATGAAGTCCATCACTTCTTAAACCTATCTCCTCCCACAATTTTTGCTCAATTGACACCAAACTTGCTACAGAGCATGTTCAGACTGTCCTGCACAAACAATCCGCACAGATTTTTGATTTATCGAAAATTGAGCCTACAGTGCATCAAAATGTTTGACTGTAAACGGTATTGTAAACATATACATGCAAATTCTTGCTAAATACATTTTCAATGTTCATTAAAAAAATGACAAAATTCTAGAGTCATGGTAGATGATGTTTGGAAAATATCAGAATTTTATCTCAAAAACTGAATTTTTTACAGCATTTTGAATTTCGCTCTCATGCAAACAATTGGAGTCGATGCAAAAATGCCATTTTTAAACATCAGTTTTTCACTTATGGAGCCAATAAATCATTGTTAAAAACAAATTACCAACATCTCCATGCTGTCTAGATGCAATTTGTGTATTTTTGGATTTTTGTCTTAGTAACTGAATTTTTGACAGCCGTTTGAAATCTGCCTTTACACACTAACAGCTGCTGTCTTGCACACAGGTGACTGGCTTAGTCAATTTGTGAAGCTACATGTGATATTTCTGTTTGTCAATTAGCTCAGTGAGCTAGAGGATGGTTCTTGGTGTTGAAGATTGTGAGTTCAAGCCTCAGCTAAGGCAGAACGGACATTCTAATGTGAAAGTCCTGTTAAGGCATCATGCTATGTGGATTAGAGACTACTATCATCCCGTGTCTCTTCCCCGTTTATTTGGCTTAGCTATCAGTCAATATGCAGAGTCTATCCAATAGCTACTTTTACATTTTAAAAAATGTTTTCATCTTTGTCACCATGGATAATGTTTAGCTTTAAGCTAGATCAGGCCAGTTTGTTCATAATAGCTAGCAGTTAATGTTATTCTTACTTTCTTGTTCTTGAGTTTTTTCTTTCCTTTGTATATTATGAGTCTGATCACTTCAGCCACTCATCCACAATTTGAAGGGCATGCCATAATTATATGATGTAACTTCTACGTTGTGATATGCTTTGTTTTAGTGTGTGTGTTGCTCAGAATTGCCTATTTTTGCCTTAAATTGTGCAGCAGCTATAATTTGGTTTGGTCTTTGGTTCATGACCCTGGTACTCAAGCAGAGTACCAGGGGAGGAGGGGAAGCCAGGCTGTAGGCTTGGCCCACACCAGGAACCCACAGCCAGCTGTCCTCCATGGCCCACACACCACTTGTTCCTACATGCCAAAGCGAGGTGGAGCATGAAACTCAGGGTCTCTGGAAGACAGCTGAGTACCCCAGCATGGTGGAGGGCAAGCCGGGTCCCCCCCAACCCTCAAAGCATCCCTCAGTCCCTTAATACAGCATCCCATCAGATTTAAGCAGGGTGTATACTTCTGCGTTGAATCAATGCTGTACTTATGGTGTAGGCTCTGACGTGCACCTCCCCAAAAATGTAACTGCACATCACGGCGGCACAGACCTCCTGTCTCTTTCTGTAAGCTGAAACCATTTCCCTCAGTAGAAACAAAGCTTTGATTTACTTTAATTTCACAGATAAGAAAAAATAAATTGTGAAGACAATAAAGCCTCCACAAAAATAGCATTTTAAGTCTTGTGTGTGATTTATCCTGGCTTCATATGAGCAGAGGAAATTTCCACTAGTTGGCTAATTTGCTAATTTACACAGTGTAAAATGCCATAGGCTTGTGCTAATAATGTTTATTTGGAAAACGTGTTTAGTATAAGACAGTTGTTTTGTCAGTGAACCTTGTGAGTTGTAATGGAGCCGAATTTTGTAACCTTACCTTTGTTAAATGTTACTGTTTTCGCTGGCTTCATATGAGTAGAGGAAATCTCTGCTAGCCGCTAGGCTAATTTATACAATGCAAAATGTCATGGGCTTGTGCTAATGTAAGACTGAATTTATATTTTATGGGTAAAAGTTACTGTTCTCATTGTATTATTGTTCACTGGAGTATTGCCTGTATTTTTATAGCATATGTTAGTGTCAGCCACTTGGCGGCGCTGTTGAAACAGCGGGTAATGTGGAGGTCAGATTTAGGGAGAAGGAGGAAGGAAAAACTGAGGAGAATCGTATGGCTGTTTTTGTGACCTGTGTTCAGAGACCGCACTAAACGTTATGAACAGAACCCAGTATGTTGTTGGACTCATTCATTCATGCACACACACCCACGTCGCTTACACTAATAACGTTAGCATGTTGTATTTGTGGGGAAAATGTGTCCAGCAAAAGACAAGGGCTTTGTCTGTGACTCTTGTGAGTTATAAAGAAGCTGATTTGTGTACTTGTAATTGAAATTGTCTCTATTAAGCCATGTTTAAATTGTGTTTTGAATCATTTAAACTTTACAGCACCTTATAGAAACCCCACCGCCGACTAGTGTTTTGGAGGTGTAACTGCAGCAGACACGCCACCGCACAAGTATAAATCCGCCTTTACGCACGCATAACATGGTCAGCACAGAGAAGGTGTCCAATGGCAGCCATGCCCAACTCATGTGGGCCTGATGGACGTGCCTCTCCAGTCCTGGAGGGTCAGAGAAGGACACAGAGAGGGAGAGGCAACAATAGGTTGGAAACAGTACCCTATTAGACTAGTAAGGCTTATAGACACTGTACAGTGCCAGAAACAGGCTGTGATAACAAAAAGGTGCGAAAATGTGTGATAAATTGGGAGAAATATTGGAGAACTGTGAGCCCAGGAGGAAACCGAGAGAGGAAAGTCTGCACCAAACTCATCAAGATACATCTTTTGGGAGCCATGAACGTCTGTACAGAATTTTGTGCCAATCCGTCCAATAGTTGTCAAGATATTTCAGTCTGTAGCAAAGTCATGGTCCAACCAACAGAGCCATCCCCACAGCCGTGCTAGCAGTCTAGCTCAAAACAAGACAAAAATTGTGAGGACTTGAGCAAAGACAACAAAAAGACAGGAGCAGACAGAGGAGTGCGAGTGAGGGATGAGAGACAGAAACAGATGAGCGACGAAGACAGGGGGTCAAGGTGACATGGACTGAGCAAAGGCCTTAACGTGAGATTACATGCTTGTCTCTGTTTGACCCCCAGTTAACTCCATGTTGTGCCTGTCAGTGCTCTAGAGGTCCGTTCCCACACTGTCATTGTATACATGTGTGTAAATGTGTACTTATACTTGATACATAGAGGGGACCGAAACACTTTATAGCCAACAGAGTGGGGACATTTTTGGAAAGTGATTTTAAGGCCTGTTTGAGGGTCAAGACTTGGTTTTAAGGCTTAGGTTATGATTAGGTCATGTTAGGGCTAGGGAATGCATTATATCAATGACGGTCCTCACAAAGATAGAGGTACAAGAATATGTGTGTCTGCATATGTGTGTGAGTGTGTATGTGTGTTTTTTTTCTCCAGTCTATGACCCATTTACAAAACTCCCTGACCACAAGTCACACATCTGAGTTACAGGAATCGACTCCTGGGTTTGAATCCCACCACAAATGTTTTATCTCTGACTCCTCACAGGACACTTGAACCCCCCCTGATGTGTGCAGATGCTACGAGCAGTGCAAGGAAGTGAGTCAGACTCTGAGAGAAAAGACAGTGACCACTTTCACTACACGTCCACCCCCTATAGAAGGCTTTCACTCAGCATATCTTAAGAAATGCTGAGGTGTGGCACAATGCTGTAAACTGTCCGCAGCCAGATGCTTGTTTGTTGTCTCTGAGGCCTGGTGAGCAACAAGATAATGTCTCCTTTGAGAGTGAACAATAACTGTCAATGTATGTTTTATGGCCTCTCTGAGAGACAGTGTCAATGATGTCTTTATTGCCTTGACATGTTGAAGAGCCTCATTCTTAAATGAGAAAGAAAGTCTGCTGCTCTGACAAAGTAACTGCTGACGCTATGGGAAAACAGTTATGTTAATGGCTGTTTGAGGAGACATGCTGTCCTAATGATGGCCTTGTCCTCTGCTGTGTTCTGCTATTAATATTTAACATGTATTTTACAGCATCATTACTGTCACATTACTATAAACAAATGGGACCATACTTTCTCCAAATACCATACTTCGTTCAAGTGGTTTTCCAAACTAAGACCAGCCTCTTTCTTTCTGTCACAAACAGGATGCTGCTAATTGCTTTGTTTGTGCTGGAACAATAGCGTTTCTCCATCTCCCTCTTTGGTTCTCCAGACTCTTTCCCCCACATACCCCCTTTCCACCAACATGGAACGAGCTAAGTTCTGGTTCGTGCACATAATCTTGAACTGTTCAGAGAATTTTGACCAAAAAATAAATAGGTTCAGAACTCGAAAAGTTGATTCCCAGCTGAAACACAAAAACAGCAGGTTTTCCTTGCCCTGTGCAAACCAAAGAGAGGATAGAGTCTTGCATGTAGCAGTAGTCCATGTCCTCTTATCATTAAAAGCTTAAATCTGCAATAACGGAACGAATGCTTGTAGGTAATCAATTTGCCATTTTGCTAGAACGTATTACTTCTGTTGTGCATTGTGCAATGCCCTCGGTTGATGATGCATCCTTGATTACAATAGTTCCGCTCAAAATTGGTGGGCTGGTTCGCTAGATGGCATCAAGGGCCCGAGAGTCTTGAACAGACCTGGTTAAAGAACCAGAGATATTTTGGTGGAAAAGGGGTATCTCTCTATTGTGTTATTTTCAGAACTAGTCATTGCCTGCCCACTGATGCCAAAGTCCAAAGTAAATAATTCTGACTCCGTATTCCCAGTTTCTGATCTAAAATGGTCCTGGTGCATCTGCTTGGCAAAACCTGGACACCACTAGCAAACATTTACAGCTGCCCAAGTATCTACAGAGAACCTAAATCAATTGCCACAGCATTATCAGCGAAGAGAAATGCTAAAAAATAACTGTCTTTCTTGTCTTTGCTCATTAGAATAACATACAACACCAAAAAATTGTGTGTACAAGTGCCAAGCAAAATAGTGTGAGCCACAGCCAACAGCATAAAATTGTGAAACTTGTGTGCATTCATTTTTGCCATTATCATTACAGCATCATACAGCATGTTTCAAAAACACAAACACTACATAAAACACTAAATAAGTTAATAATTGATGAAAGGTGATACTGAGTATGGTTCACTGTTTGCGCCACCATGTTGCTGTGACGTCAGTTCAGTCAGAAAACACTTTATTTCCATTTGCAGTATTATATTTGATAGTATGACTCTGTTCTGGAGCCTCTCTGCCTTTCCTCAGGCCTACGCAGAAAGCCTCTTCCATGCTCTTATGTGGAAAGCCTTAAAACAGAGAGATCACACCTCTCTGCCCTTCCATGTGCAAATGAAGAAAGCCTGAAGCAGAGAGAGCAAACCCCCCTGCCCTTCCATGTGCCTACATGGAAAGCCTAACTGTGCATTCCCACCAAAAGCTTCATAGTTGCCTGTGGGCGCTCTGGTCGCTCTGACATCGCTCACACTGCCAGCTCCAGCAGGAGCTTGCAGCGGCAAAGGCGGCGGGGCCCAGGAGCTGCAGATGTGTCCATCTAGGCTGACCGGCGGTGAACTTTAGAGGGATGAACAAATATGTGTCTTCACTATGTATTATTCATGACTTTCATTACACAATTAAAATAACGCTAATAAACACATATGAGTGTGAGTCTTTTATAATTATGATTTTACCCTCCTGTTGGTACGTAGGGACCACTGAGAAATGTAATTGATGGTAAATAAGCGGGAGCTCATGGATCGCACTTTCGGAAGCCTCCTTTGTATTACATTGGCGTATTTGCTGAGGAAACACAGGGCCCAGAGCTGTCGGGCTGCCTGGGTCCACAGAGTCCTGCAAACCCGGCAACTCCACAGGGAATTTCACCGGCTGGTACAGCTCTGGGAGAGCCCAGACCTCCATATCCGAATCCCGGTCTGCAATTGGCTGCTGCTTCGGCGGCGGGGCTGCTCATTTGCATAAAGTTCAGCTTCTCTCAACTTCTGCTTGATGCTCTGGTCGCTGGCATCGCGGTGCTCGCTGCAGTTGTCTGAATTAACGCTATGATCAATGTGTGTTTGTTGGTAAAATCAGGCTTAGTGGATCTTGTAATTCCGACTTAAAAATGACCATTCCGCTGCACTTTTCACTGTTGGAGGTCATTTTTAACATGTTCAGAGTACAGTGGTTTGCAGGGTAAGCACCCACAGTATCCTCATCACCTCACTACCACCTACCAACTGCTCCCATTTTGCTCAGTAGCACTTGACATCTGACAGGAAGCTGCACTGGCCAATCAAATACATGCAAGAACACATATTTACTTGACTTTGTAACTACAACAACATACTTCTACTGTTTACCTTGTGATTGCTGTGGATAAAGGTAAAATGATCACTACCATGATCATCCTGTCTGCGAGTATTATATACCACAGTGCAGCATTTTGCCGTCTTATAAACTTTTAAATTCATGGATCTGTCACTCAAACTGGACTTCCTGAATTGTAGTTTGAATGTCACTGCAAGTCAGTGTGTTTAACCTGAATGACATGCCGCCAACAACATAGTCCCTTGGCTGTTTTTGGTTTGAGTGCCCACTAACTCTTTTTCTTTTTACCTAACTTGGTTAGTCTTGATGTCCAAGGATAAGTCTGATTTCTAGTAACATCAACAGTAGCATCAAGTGGCCATGTTTGTTTTGTGCTGTGAAACAATGTCTTCTGATTGTCCACATAAAACAAATCCAGTAGTACAAAGTAATTGCAATTAGGAGAGGGAGAGGCTGCCAATCATCTCAGCAGCTGTCAGCTGGCTCAAAGGCCTTTGTCACAGCAGACATTTTGACTTGTCAGAGGAGAGAAGGCATGGCTGCTACCTTTAATAAACCATGACAGTATAACAGTGACCAACATGCACAATACCAGGAACCTCACACAGATGCAGCTAAATGGAATTCAGCCAACATTTATGTTATTTACACCTCTGCTTTTCCTACTGTTACATGTCAAAATGTCTTCATAGAAAAAGTCCTGTTGGTTTCCAGTAACTGTACAAATGTACAACAAAACTCAGAATGAAAGAAGCAATACTTTCTTGGTGCTAACATGCAGCACTTACCAAATAAATTCCAGTATTTATTACATTCTGGACTGTAACGCAAGTACTAACACTTTTATCACTCTTATCTTTAATCTCCAAATGGGTCTATTTTTCATAGTGGGCTCACTGAACATGTCTACATGTCTTTTAGCTGTGAGAGGATGAACCTCTTTCCTGTAATTGTCTTTGGGATGTTTTAAAATTTATTTGGACATTTATATTAAATCTAGGGAGTGATTTGACAAATTATTCAGTTTTCTGCCTTTGGCCAAAAAACCTTTCCTCCAGACAGTTTCTTTTACTGGAACAGCGGCAGACTATTATTATTTCCCGTGAAAACTTACTACTAATATCCCGCAATACAATGGCTCACTCTGAATTGTGTATTCCCAGGAAGATTAATTCATCAGTTGGTTTGTTCCATGGAAAAACAAGCCACCTGGACAGTGGGAAAGCCAGTCATCACATCTGCAGTACGTCTCCTCTATCAGACTAAGTTTCAGGACTTACACTTGAATGAATGCCAGGAAGAAAATAGATTTTTTTTCCCAATGTTTGGGTTCCTCCCCCAAGAAATTTTGAGTGTCAAACACTCAATTGTTTAGCATTCTTGTGACTTGTTATGCACCAATTTATGGTGAAAATATCACGGTACTTCCTGCTTCAACTGTGCATAGTTGCTTCTTCTGATTTATGGCAGACTACAACGATTGTTTTTGAGGTTTCATTCAGCCACAACCAACTTTACTAGAGGCATTGTTGCATCTATGAGTTGCATTCTCTGCTATTATCATGTTTTTACTCCCCCCCCCCCCCCCCCCCCAAAAAAAAAAAAAAAAAAAATCTACACCTATGGATATCAGTGCTCTTATTCCTGCTGTCTTGTGTCTAGGAGAGAAAAAGGACTCTGAGTGAAAAGAAGGGACGCAGAAGAAGCATGAAAGGAAAGGAAAGAAGAGGTGGTGTAAAGGAAAGGAAGGAAAGAAAATATTACGGAGGAGAACGAGGTAAGTTGTTGGGAGGTGTGGCATCACATCTTCAAAGGATCTTGAGTTTCATGTTATGGAACTTCAACGTTATTAAAGCAGGAAAATGTGCAGATTTACGAGGTGTGACAGATCTCTCTCCCTTGAGCCCCCCTCCTCAGGGACCAATGTGGGTAGTATGCAAAACTGAAGGCAGGGCACTCAGGGGTTATGCATTGTTATTTCGCTCCTTCCCTTCATCTACCTTCAACTCCTCTTCCTCCTGCCTCCCACTCCTTGTCATCCCGACATCTGGTTTCAATCTAAAATGAGATTACAGACGTAAGCGCCGCATCAACAGCAATCCCCCCCTCTCAGCTTTTTGTGTTCTTGTTACGTTGTGTTGCTCATTTCCAGGCAGTCCTGAATGACTGATTTGGTTTTGCAATAAGGGGGACTGACTGGGGATTAGTTGTTTTTTTTATTTATTGAACTAACTCATAAGGAAAATAACCTCTTGTTATCCCAGCTGATCATGAAAGAAAGTTAAAGGAATAGAGCAGAGATACTCAGTGATGACCAGCAGCGCACTGACCATGACATCCAGAGGTGAAAGGTCAGAGGTCAGGATGCAGGAGATCATGTGTTAGAGGTCAGAGGCTAACAGGTAGCACAGAGTGCTGGAGGATGAAAGGTAAAAGGTTGTTTATAGCTGCAGCGAAGGAGGACACTGAAAGGGCATCCTTCTATCTGGCGGGGGTGATCTGTCTGTCTCGGCTTCCTGCTGTGACGCTGCTCATCTTCTCTGGGCTCTGTCTATTATCTGTTGTCTGTCTGTTTCTGTGTACCTCAGTGTGTTTGTGTCCTCAAGATCCATGGATGAACAGACATTGTTGTTTATGTTTGGTGTTTGAGAGTGGGGTTTAGTAACCTGGTAACTCCGGGTAGGTCAGCACAACAACACCAAAATGTCACCAAATAAAACATCGAAAACAGGAATGGAACAGATTAGAGCGTTAAACATGGGATTTTCCAATGACTGCCATTCCGTCAGTGAGATAATAATTTCAATATTGGTACCAGCCTTCTCACCACATTGTTTTGGATTCACTGTGAGAACTTAGTGAGGAACTTTAGCAAAATTGCACTTAAATAAAGTTGGGAATGACGAGAGAAAGAGACAGCAGATGCCAAATTCCTTACTTTTAGTCCTTACGAGTATGGGTCAGGCTCCAAAAACACTGGATCCTTCATTTCCCATAATGCCACTCAACAGTGTCTTTCATACCTTCCTCCTACATGCCCATCCATCTATCCATTCACATCTGCTTATCCGTGACGGGTCGCGGGGGCAGCAGGCCAAGCACCCGAGACATCCCTCTCCCCAGCAACGCTTTCCAGCTTCTCCTGGGGGTCTGCCCTGGGGCGTCCTACCAGTTGGACATGCCTGGATCACCTCTAACGGGAGGCGCCCAGGAGGCATCCTGATCAGATACCTGAACTACCGCAACTGACCCCTTTCAACGCGAAGGAGCAGCAGCTCTGAGCCCAGCTACTCCTCGAAGGAAACTCATTTTGGCCACTTGTATCTGCAAGTGTCATTCTTTTGGTCAGTACCCAGAGCTCATGACCATAGGTGAGGGTCCGGTCCTTGTATGACCAAAGTGAGAGCTGCGTCTGTGTACTTGGTGTTAAGTCAAACATGGCCTCAGTGGGTGTTGGCCTCTGCCAGAGTTGTCCCTTGTCACCGATCTTGTTTGTAATATTCATAGACAGGATCTCGAGGAACCTTAGAATAGCGTCTCTGCTTTTTGTAGATGATGTGGTTCTGTTGGCTTCATCACACTGTGACCTCCAGCATGCATTGGGGCAGTTTGCAGCTGGGTGTGAAGCACTCGGTATGAGAGTCGGCACCTCCAAATCAAAGGCCATGGTTCTGGGCTGAAAACCAGTGGATTGCCCCCTACGGGTTGGGAGAGAATTACTGCCTTAAGCGAGGAAGTTCAAGTATCTCGGTGTCTGGTTTATGAGTGAGGGTAGGAACATGCCCACTCCTTTCAAAACCCACCTCCACTTTAGCCCCTTTCCCACTGGACAAAAAACCCACTAATGCCCACAAACATCTGGCTTTTGTCTTCAGCTCCAATGGGCTCTGGTTGGCAGGGATTGAAACATGTCCCCTGCATGGACATGTGGGTGTTTTTTTCACCCCTCTTCTGGCCTGATGCTATTATGTGCATCACCTCTGACAGTAACTTCTCAGCTACAAATTCCATCTGTTTCTGTCCAAGCAGCCTTTAAACATAGTTTGAAATTATTCGGCACCCAGTTTGAAAGAAAGACTGAATAAGTAACGATTATAAAACAGAACATTCACTGGCCTAAATTTTGCTCTCTGCTGGTTACTACCCTTGTTTTCTAGCATGTTTGTGATGTCGCACCTGACACACCAGAAAAAAATCACAAAGGTGATATCTACTGGGCACTGTAACTGGTCTTTAGCCTATTTTTTATTGGGTTTTCCTGCGTTTAAAAAAACCCTGTATACACGCACTAATTATGGTGGAAAGGGGTATTTGGAACACAGGCTTCCTGTTAAAATAAATCCCACTGTGAAAATGAGATGACCCAGATGACATCACAATGAAATCATCAGGGTCATTTTTTTCAAACTCTTGAAAGCTCCGTCAGAGCCACAGGAGACACAATAAAATTGACTGCAGGATGTATTTGCCACATACATCTCAATATAGTGACTGTACAGATTTTAGCTATAGATAGCTATCAGTATATTCACTTATTATGTGTGTGTGGGGTGTGCCTCTGCAATGTGCTTTCTGTGTAGGCACATGGAAGGGCAGAGAAGTGTGCTCTATCCACCTTAGGCTTTCTAGTCATACCGCCAAGTATAATACTGCAAATGGAAATAAGGTTTTCTTTTACTAACGTGGTCCTGGCTGAACTACATTAAGAGTACACCACTTCCTGCGCTGGCACTTAATGTTAAATCCATAGGTGCAGCGTCATCTAATATCAAAGAAATTCCCAGAGATACTTGGATAGCTTGTGTGACAGTTCAGCCCCTGACTGAATACAAAACCTACTCCAGTTTATAAATATTTACATCCAAACTCCTCTCTTTTCTTGCTCCAGTGTTGTCTCATGCAGTTTTTGGGATTATCACAGATTTGTTTTCTCAAATTGAAACATTTTTAACTCATGCTGACCACTCTTCACCTCAATTTGTACATTCTAGAACAAATTTGTTTCTGTTCCTGTCAATTTATTTCTTTTCAATGACTTTATTTGCAGTGGGGACACATTTACAATCCACTTTTCAACCATTCTAAACATTAGCTTAGACATGATTGCTGCTGCGGAGGCTCCTAAAAATCTGGGTACATTAAAATGTGGTTCTGGATAAATGGTGGATAAACTGATGCGGTCCCTAAAGTCATGGAGGTGTCTGCATTTGGGTAAGGACAGGAACAGGGGGGCGTGTATCCAGGTCCAGGTCCCGGGGTTTGTGCTGACGCTGACAGGGGAAAGGTTCAGAGTGTGTGTCCAGGTTAGGGCTCAGGTCCAGCTGGGTAACGTCCTGTTTCTCTCCTCGCTGGCTGTGGTCACAAACCCACAATCCTTCATTCACACACAAGCACGCAGTTTCTATATGCAGAAGTCAGCCAGAGCTCCCATGTCTCTTACCTAAAGGGAGGGAGACAGATGGAGAGACAGAGACAGGGAGAAATGTACCACTGACTCTGAGAGGCCCTAAACTCAGGTAGAATGTAGGCCAAGCTCCCAGGAGAGTGTGTGTGTTTGAATTTCTTTATATTTAACATTCACAGAAGCACCATTTATACAGCATGACTGAGAGTGTGAAATATGAGTGTGATCTGCAGTGAGCCGGTTGAGTCTTACGGCTCAGAGTGATTTATACACATCTCAGTGTCACTGCCTTTTTCTTACAGCTGCCATAAAACAAGATAGCAACAGACTGTCTGAGCAAAATGCCTCTCCAGACAGTTCCACTGAGCTTATGTAAGTGCTTAAATGCTAGTATAAATCTGTGTGTGTGTGTGTGTGTGTGTGTACAAAATGTACTGTATGAAAGGCCACGTATGATTTTTCATCATCATAACTTCCTGTCGGCTGAGACCGAACATTCTGTCTCAAAGACTCGCACGCACACACAGTTTAGGATTAATTATGAATTAAGGAAGCTGCTGCCCACATGTGTTGCTCAAGATAAGTTTTAATGTGGACACCTGTAAGCTTTTAAGATTTTATGGTTTACTTTATTGTCTCCCATGGGAGAGAATTGTCTTGGATTAAGGGAATAGTTGAATCAAAACTAAACATCACAATAAAACACATTATATAAGTAAAAACATGCAGTAAAACAGCCAGGGGACATCAGGGGCGTAGCACAAAGTTCTGGACCCTGAACATAGGCATTCTCTATGGGGGGCCCCATCTCCACATCTACAGCTATTAATTCCAGTGTCTTTGTGGGCACTAATTTTACATGTTTATAAACATACTATGAAGCCACTTCAACTTACCCAGGATGTTTTCTCATTATCTGGTTTGACTAACCCTAACATCGACCATCTGGATAATTGGTACTACAAAGCTGGTTATCAACTAGTTCAGTCAACTCTGGGTGCTCCTACCCAGCCATGATCCAGCCATGAGTTCATACGAAAGAGGCAGGGGTGTTAATTATGAGCGACACCATCATGAATTTAGTATGCTACCTCATATGATATGAGATGAAACGGTGCTGAGAGGGTCTGCCGCTGTGAGACAGTAAAATGTCGATGACACAGGATGTAAACGATACTCTGTAATCTTGTAACAGAAAATGTAGAAACATTGAAAATACTATGCAAAAACTCACCGTCGGCCGAGACTTAAAACTTGTAAGTATCACCAGGCTGAGTACTGAAAACCCAGGCCTCTAGTTTCCCGGCGCGGCGCAGGGTGGCAAACCCCACGCAGAGTTTGTTTTGAGCAGCGCAAACCGACCAAGACAGACCGAGGTGCGCTGAGATGGGTGTGGCGGCGCAGCAGGGGGAGGTGTCGACAGATCCAGCTTGGCGCAGTGACAGTTTCGTGCCAAAAGGCTTTGCCGAAGGTGCGCTAAAAGCTCGCCAGCTGAAACCAGGTCTACTGTCAACGCAGGCGGAGCGCAGCCGCTGTAAGTGGAAGTTTGGCTGACCGGCGGACAGTGCGCACACGTCACTAAAACCTCACAGGCAGGTTTCCAGAATGTCAGGCACATTAACGATGCAATAAATAGGACCTTGTTTGCCTAGGACTTAACCTTTGAATCTGCCCATTTCTCTGAGTTTGATTCAACTGATTTGTCTGGCATTGTCACATGAATCAGCTGTTTCTCAGCCAACCAGCACCAAAGGCAGGGCTAATGTCATTGTCAAGCTGGTGTCAAGCTTTGACAAGGGCTATGATGGAACCAATGAGTAGTCGTAATAATGGCAAGAACTATAGACAAGATAGACGCTGCTGTCGAGGCTTTGTTTTTACTTTGCTCCGTTCAGCTCTTAAAACCCAGCAAAACAGGTGTGTTGGCATGGCTATGCATCAGTGTGGAATTAAAATGAATAATGAGTCAGGCGAATACATTGATCTCTAGTGAACAGTCTGGTAAAATCGAATCCCCCTCCCTACACAGAAATCTGTTAAATTGGATGCAGTATCAGACCGAAGATGGAAACAAAGGATAACGAGTTGACAGTTCTGTCTCATATCAGGCAAGGCCCCCATACCTCCCTCCAGGATTCATTAACACAGAGTTCAACATGGGACAGATGAAATCCTGTTGGTCTGCCAAATAGTACACTGCTCAAAAATGTCCTGGGGGTGAGGGGTGTGGACGTTCCCATAATCTTCCCATCCATCTGAACCAAATTAAATATTTAAGACCTTAAACTTGACCAAGGTTTTCATATGGACTCTATTGTAGTGTCAAAAAAGAGAGCATATTCCTGCAAACAACATCCTTCTCTTTAATGTTTCGTTGGTTCTAAATACTTGCTTCTTTGAGATACTTTTGTAAAATCTATTTTTAAATAACTTCCCAGTTAACATTTGTATGTGAGCCCCATGTGGTTCATAAATGAGCTGAAAAATGGGCCCTGTATGGGGTTGTCCATGAGTTCCATAATGCCAATTGTCCACATGGGTGGGTTTACCCGAGTGGGCCCCACATGGGTTGTGCTACGACTACCTGGGTACCAAGTGGGTATGGGCCCAAAATGGGCATCTTGTCTTGGGCCAGTTGGGTAAAATCACCCATCTGGACATGGAATCCTTGGACAATCCCATATAGGGCCCATTTTCCAGCTCATTTACTACCCACATGGCCCCACGTACAAGTGTTGGCTGGGTTATAGTTTGCAGATTATGTGTCACAACTTTAGAAGCTAAAAAGAGCTTTGTGAATTATGTATTGCCACATTTAAAGGAATACTTCACCCACAAAATGACCATTTGTAAATCAGTTAGTCACACAGTGCTGCCTTGAATTTTGAAGAAAACTGTTTTTCTCACATGCCTCCACGGAAAACAGTGAACAAATTTATTCACTGATTGATTGGATGCAACATTTAACTAAAGCAAAACTACATCAAAACATCCATTCACAAACTCTCACACGACTTGCCGAATACAATCCCGATCTCATTTATGCAGTCACATGCGCAGCTCTTCCTAAACACACGGATTTTCACAAAAAAAAAAAAAACCCTCAGTAGGCTTTGAAGAGAGCATGACTAAGTCTCTCTTTTAGTTCAGTTTTAAATAAGGTTTTAGTGAAAATGCATGTGTTTGGGGAGTACTGAGCACACGACTGGATAAATGAGACTTTGATTAAACTGCATGAGCTGTAAGAGACTTTGTTAACAGTTTATGTAGTTTTGCTTTTGTGAAACGTGGTCCCCAATCAATCCATAAATCAACATATTCACTGTTTTCCATGGAGTCATGCTCAAATTTTCCTCACGAATTTAATGTGACACAGCATCACTGATAGATTTACAAATGGTCATTTTGTGTAGCATTCCTTTAGGCCCTTGAAAACGTCTTTAGTCATTGAACTTCATACTACAACAGACGGAAAAAGACTCAGTTATTTGCCAAACTTTAAACAGTTTTACATAAGAGATTTCTGCATTTGAAGTTTTTGTCTAAGCTTGTCTCACTGGTTTGAAGCAGGCAGATTCATCTACACCAGGTTTCAGCAACCTTTACTATCAGAAGAGCCAATTTTGACCAAAATCTGTGTGATGCTGCAAAACATATTTGAGGCTTTTAATGGAGGTAAAACAGCCTACCAAGTCTAAATTAGACTTCACAAGGTGGCTGCTCTGAGGGGCACAATTTATGATTATTTGGTATTTTAACTTTGCAGAGCTGGCAGTGAAAGCAAACAAAACTACAAAATTCTGTATTTTATTGCCAGACTTTTACTTTTTTGGATTTAGCATCCATAGCTAACCAACAAAGAAGACTCAAGATGAGCCACTGCTATCGAGGTTCTGCAAAATTTAAAGGAAAGGCAGTAAATGTATTAGTTTTTGAAATGTTAAAACTTCCCATTTTTACAATTAGAGAATGTAAGAATTTCTTAAGGCCTACAACACTGATATAAAATGTAGCTACGGAGCTGCATATTGCCTCCCCTGATCTAGACCAAGACTAGGTCAAAACATAACATGACTGGACAGTGGATAATGTTCATCTGCAATTTTCTGTAGTGGTCCCAGCAATATTTGCTCCTGAAGTAAACTCAATATCGCATGACAACTGATCTCAGACAAAGGCCTTGTGATGGCGCAATCGATACTCTGTCATGGCTGTGAAAACAAAAGGGACATTACACATGAGGAAAGAATTGTAGTAAACATGGTATGCACGCATGGCGGCATATTCTTTCAATTTCGGGGTTTCCGCTGGCATTTTTGGGGGCTTATGGTGGTTTGTATGCTCGCACTGCAAGTCCTGTTTTTCTTCATACAGGATAGTAGCACTCTGCACATATACTGCAGCACTTATTAACTGCTCTGTGTCTTTCTATTAGACTGTGAGTGTATTTGTGGTCTAGACAAATAGAAACTGTGCAGTGGGTACACAGACTAATGAAGCATAATTCTTGCTGCTGTTATTGTCTGCTCTGAGTTGGACTGCAGCCTCTGTCATGATGTATTTGGAGCTGCGACTCCTGTTAACTCCTGGTTCTACATCTACAGAAGATGTAAACAATAAAGCAGCCATGTTTTTCTCTGCGACAGGAATTAACTTTACCAAAGCATAGTGTATTTTTGTGATATAATCAGTATCTTATTTCCAGTTTCTCCTCATTACATTTCTTGATGTCCACCCACAGTTTGAGGACTGTATGCGCCTATTCATTTTGAAAATGCAACAGTCAGTGGAGAAACTCCAACACTCACCCACCCAATAGTGTAACTACATCACTCACTCAGTCCGGGACAGACTTTTGCCTTTATAGGGTTGGCCCCGCTTTGCCACAGCTCAGCCAAAAAAAAAGTGATGTCACATCCTTCCACGCACCAGTGACAATTGGGCAATGTTTGAATCAAATATGATGACACTTGTTTGCTCATGTTGGCAGGCTGCTGTCAATCAAATCTGATCAAACGGCATCCAGATGAAGCTGATTAGATGAGTTTTAGAGTGTTTTTAAGTTTCTGTATGTGACATTCAGAGCGTTAACAGAGCAGCAGACCACTGTTTGCTATGTAAAGATATATTGGAATAATGGCGTCCTGAGCAGAGAATGAAGTCACGCTACCTCTGTGTGTGTTGTAATCTGAACTTCTCTTTGGTTTGTTGTCGTAAGTGTGTATGCTGGTGCATGTGTGTATCGCACTGGTTAGCTCATTGCTGCTGCTTTGCATTGTGCTCATACAGTGGTTAGCACTGATAATGGGAGAGCAGCTTTGCAGAGGTGTAGTGCCCACTGCCCCCCCCCCCCCAAGTCAACACTGTCAGCTCTGTCAGTATTGTTTGGCGCTGTATATGGCGTTAGCACCATTAGCTGCTAGCCACTGGCTCAGCCACCTCCATGTTGAGAACTCCTATGCTCTGAATTTTGCATAGAGCCCCTTTAAGCTCTTAATAAATAATACAGGTTTCTTTTTAGTTACAAACTAGTCCATACCCATTGAGTACAGCATACCATGCCATGACTTAGTCATAACAAAAATGAGAAAAAAAACCCCCAAACATTCGGCCACAGGGGGAGCCACAGCGATCGGTCGCATTTTAGTTTAGTAAAAATCGGTATGGCGGTTAGGCCTAGATAAGAAATGAGCTCTCTAGCGCCCCCATTTTGTTTGATGGGGTCAATAATGGAGGGGTCCCCTCAGATTATGTGTGGTCATATGCCTACAAAGTTGCGTGGTGATGGGTGAAACCCTTGAGATGTTATACACCTTTATGTGATGAGCCACACCCTCCACAATATTCATTGCCTTATAGAAGCTCAGTTTTAGTAAGTTTTCCAACTTTTGCCAAGAGGGAACTTTAGATATTGCTCCCTAGATTATGTTCACCCAGTTTCATGCAGATCGCTCAAACTTCCTAGGAAGAGATCCATTTGAAGTGTTTTTCAAAAAATTCAAAATGGCGGAAAATCTATATAAGCGGAAGTTATGGGTTCTTGAGGCAAATGTGTTCCTCATGAGGAGAGGCATCTCTGTGCAAAGTTTCATGTCTCTACGACATACGGGGCATGAGATATGCCCATTCAAAGTTTGACATTTCAGTCAGTTGCTATAGCGCCCCCCTTTGGCCAATTGATGTAATATTGCTTCATTGGCATCCTCCCATGACCCTCTACCACTGTGCCAAATTTCACATGGATTGACCAAGTCAGTGAGGAGAAAAATGTGGCACAGACACACAGTCATTATATAGTAAGATGACAACAAGTTAACATCAATACAGAAGCTATATTTGATAAAGACATTGACTTTAACCCTGTTGAAACAAAACCGAGCAGCAACCCTCTGCAGCTGAAAAATGAAGCCAACACAGAAGTGCCAAAACAGCAGTTCCTCAAATGGCCACTAGAGGCTGGCTCCAGCAGCCAGTCAGTCCCCATAGACCGCCATGTTAAAATGCCCAACTTTGCAGCAAAAATAAAAATGTTTACAGCCTGGTTCAAAAGCAGTTTTGGTCTCAGTAACTAATTTTCCCCTTCATGACGACTGTACAGGTGTAAAGTTTTATACAATTCACCTGTTTACATTTTATTAAAGCATTTTATTAAAGCTTAAAGTTACACATAATTAAGAGCGTTGGAGTTGCCTTAGTGTCCTCACCTTCTCAGTTGGATCCAGCCTGTCATCTCAATATGGTCACTTGTGGCTCCAAGAAAACAAGATGGCGGTTGTTGAACTTGAGACTTCAAAACAAGAGTCCACAAACCAGTGGGTGACGTCACAGTAGCTACATCCACTGTTTTATACAGTCTATGGACAAAACAGGCGAGCTGGCTTACATGTTTATTGATCAAATATGAAAATGGGTGATCAGACTGTGATACTGACGTAGAAGAACAGGGCACAGGAGCTTAAAGTGTGTAAGTTGCCTTTTGTGAGTTGTTGTTTTTGTCTTTGTTGCTCTTTTGCTTTGTCTGCCTGTTTTGTTGTTGATTGCTAAATATGATGTGCTGTTAAAAGGGTCGGTGTTAAAAGCTGTAGCTTCAGCCTACACCTTTTTCAGACTGCAGAAGTGTCTAGGTTATGCTACTACAAGCTACTTCATTGTAAGGTTTTGCACTGTGCTATCGAAGCCATTTTCTGTGAGGGCCTGTGACTTTATTTACATAAATTTGTAGAATTAAACATGATGTTCTTATTTCTATTTGCAGACCAAAATAAATTCTAAATGAAAAAAAAATCTGAAATCTAAAATGTTCTTTGGCTAAATTGATCATTGGATGATGGGAAGGCCCAGAGGCCAGAGACCCCTGGATAACAACTGAGAGGTGGAGCTTCAACTGCTTTTTTTATGTATTAAAAATGATCAGATTGCAATTAAAAGTAATCCCATCATCAGCCCACATCTGGCAGCTCACCTGGCAAACACAACATTATGATGACCTCATTCGCTCATCTCCTTTATAAATGATAGCTGACACATTTGTCCAGGCGCACTGGGTGAGTGATTTATGGGCCCACAGCCTAAAGGCACACATACTGTACCGATCTACATAATTACAATCAAACATGACGTATAAAAGATTGATGATGTTGATAATCAAACCTCAACCTGACAGAATACTTTGATCTCGTACATTTCCATGGCGTGATAAACATTGTTTTTCACACAGCAGATAGTGTTTTGTAATTAACTCTTCATTTGTGTGCCCATCAGTGACTGACACATGAAACCACTTGGCTGCGAGTATTCGTACACTAAGTGTTTCCTGTCTGAATCGTGGGTTGCCGCAGAGCAGCTGGGGAATGTGCGGACAGAGACTGAGGTTTACTCTTAATTGGGTCTGGTAATCCTTCTGTTTATGGCCCTATTATAGTCGGACAAGGAGGGGCTGTCAGTGCACATTCCTCCAAGCTGTGTTGTGTAAGTCTGCTTCGCTGGAATTGTAAGTTTCCAAATGCAGCATCAGTGCGTTCTTGCAATTAGTCCCTGATGGTTCCTGTGAAGAAAATACACACAAGCATTTCTTATCTTTCACTCAGTAGGACACCAAATACCAAAACTCGCCCCTGTATCCAGACCCAATGAGTTCAGCACCCCAGAGACCAAAGCTGCTCCATATAAGGAGGCATTTGCAGGCCGATCCTCTGCAGAACATAATGCACAGGAATCGCTATTTCAGTGTAGAATACATTTATTTTACTCGTCAGCTCCTGTATGTATAGTGTGTGCATGCCTGTGTGTATGATAGAGACCAGAACGTTGTTTCTTCTGGGACTCGGAGCCTGGGAAAACCATGTTCATGTTCACCCCTCTGTGCGTCTCTGGCTTTACTTTCTGTATGTCTTTTTGCATTACGCGAACTTTTCACTGTAATTTTCACACACTCTTTCCTCACTGATCCCTCTTTGAGAGCGCTACGCTCGTACAGTGTTAAATTAGAGCTGGCACAAACATGCTTTCCCCACACTGAAGCTTAACTCAGGCGCCCTCTCACACAGTTAAAGGGAGGTAGAGAAAGAATAGATGAGATGGGAGAGGGAGAAATGCGGTTCTCCAATTTCGGAGAAGTGTCTGTTGTTGTTAATGATGAAGAGAAGATGGGTTCCTCTGAGAGCTGACAGAGGTCGGGGGGGTGGAGAAGGCTTTCTGGTCTCCGTCCAACATATACACAGTCATACAGATGTCAGCTATTCCCAATTTACTTAAAGCCACTCTAGATTTGTCTAGAACACAACAATGTAATGAAAAGTGCAGGCCAAAGCGAGTGCATCCTAATGAGGACCAGACAGGCAAATGAATACCCTGAGATGAACTTGGATCTGCAACAACGGCGGCACTGTCCTGGTCATCTTGTGAACACGAGGCTTACATTTTGGGGAGCTGAAGTAAGGCCGGTAAACTCAGGGGAGCTGCCATGTCTTGAGCAGTTTTCTGGAAGAGCCTCAGCGAAGGTTATGGCTATAAAGATGTGAACATAAACACGCAAAAGCATGAAAAGCACACGAGCACACACGGTTAGTTTCAGTTTTAGTTTCTGTCTGGCCTGAGAATTTCCCAGTTTGATGAAGGTCGTACTCACAGTGTTCCCTTTCCAGCAAACGTCATCAGGTTGACATATCAGCCCCTTTAGTGAGCAAGAAGAGTTCATCATCACTCCGCTGGGGCTGAGAACTCAAGCAGACAGCAGCAGGATTGCAGCAGACTGGGGTTTTGATTTTTTAGCAAGAGCAGAATTCCACTTGCATGATGTTTTTTCTGTGCTTTGTCTGGAACTAGAAAAAAAACGACAATATATCAACACACTCATCAAACCACTTTCTTTCTTTGTCCTCCAAAAACACACTCACTCTGGAATATCATGAACATTATGTATTAGTTCACACAACAGAAACCTATCATTTAAAAAGCAAACTGCTCAATGGGATTGAAATTCACACACCACTGTCTTGTCCGTTGCAACGGTTCCTTTTTAGCAAGTTAGAAAGCAACTATGGCTTTGTCATTCACCATGCTCATACACCACCACACCCTCTGTACTTTCAACCTCAAAGAGGAGACTTTCTACACAGAGATCACGCTGTAGGGTCGCTACAAAGTCCCTTCTTTATGCTGCCTCGGCATTTTTACACAGGACCAAATGATGGCAGCATCATTCTGCTCCAGTGTGTGATCATACATTGCACCCTGGCATCCAACAGTCCAAAGACGCGTGAAGAACATGACACGTTAAGCCTAGTTCACATTGCATGATTTTCACCCTGATTTTGCGTCGCAGAGACTATCGTAATCTTTTGAGTGTTCATACCTGGCGACGTGCATTTCTGTCACCAACTGAGTCTCACCAACTGTGTTACAACCTGTGTGTGCACACCACAAGATTTCTCCACCGAGCCCTCGCAGACAGAGCCCCAGATAACGTGGTGACGTCACCAAACTTGAAGGCGACACATCGTAAAGGCATGGATATTCTTTATTATCCTTTATTATCCAATTATCCAATAGAAGCGACTACAGTCCGACATACTATCATGCGTTTAAATAACTTATTAGACGGATATATATAGAGGAAGATGACGTTTAGAGAGCAAGCCCAAATAAGCAACTCCACTTTAGAAACAAGCCCAAAGTCACGGCTGATAAGCGGACCTGGCAACCCTGCGGCTTGTCCTCCTCACATTTCTTCCGTCCTCCTGCGCGCTGACGTGGGACGTATCCCGTCTCTCATTGGCTGATGCTCTTTGTCAGTCGTGTCAGACTTCTCCAGTTTTCTAGCATGCCAGATATCCAGTCCCAGTCACAGACGAGGGGGCGACTTGCTCGTAGGCTTGTTCACACATGAGGACTCGTCGTAGCAGACTATCTGCCGACTCACCTCCGACCCAAGGTGGCTCTCAAGATCCTCTGCGACGTCAAAATGGCGATGAAAATCGTGTAATGTGAACTAGGCTTAACACAACAGCGTCAGCCTGAGTGTGACATATGACGTGTGTTGGAAGCGTTTTACAAACAACAGCAACAACGGCATAACATGTCAATCACAATCATTTACCTTCTCTGTTACATAGCAGCTGATCTCGTCCTCTGCTCGGAGGCTGAGGAGTTTCCCAATCTCATTGTTTTCCCTATTTGCTGACTTTTACGGCTGCTGTTCTTCTAGAGGAACCAAACAGCTTTGGAGAAACACTGATTTGTAGAGTGAAACTGTTGTATGCCGTTGCTTTCACCTGTTTTAATTACAAGGTCCATCTGTTTAGAAGAGGAAGAGATCTCTGCAGATAATTTGGCTCCTGTTTCAAAACCTGAAGAAATTCTAACTGGGAGAAGTTTCAGCTGGTTGCAATCTGCAGTCCTCACCACTAGATGCCACTAAATCCTCCCAAATCCTACACACTGCACTGAATGCATCAGTGATAAAACCCCTATAATAAATATAACACTATGAAAGGGGCCAATCTGCATGATAAGTGCTTTTCCTTGTGTTACTTTAGATTTACATTTTGCTTTGAATACTTTTCTACTTTTATGCAAGATTTTCAATGCGGAACGATTTTTAAATTGTAGTATTATTACTTTTACTTAGCTAAAGGATCTGAGTACGTCTTCCACCATCTTAAAACAGAGCAAATATAACTCTTCATATGTTTTGCCCCCTGAACCTAATTCTTTCTAATTCTTTCATAAATGCAGAAACAGAACAAACACAGAAACCTTCAGTTACTGTAACACTACATCCAATAAACCTCCTGTGTATTTCATGTCTAAAGTGTTGTGGTGAAAGAGCTCTGCCCCTCTCCTGACCTTGTCACTGGTGAGCAGTATCACAGCACCAGGAAAGCTCTGTGGAATCATTCAGAGCCCCGTTTTGCTAGACTACTATGGTGCGCTACAGTCGTCTAAGACCAGTAGACGGCTATCATTTTATGGTTTTTAAAAAAACAGACTGTAAATGCCATCTGCTAAGGCAGTTTGAGCTGCCTCCATCGTCCACCTGCATGTTTCCTGCCTTTACTGGAGTCAGCAGAGTCTGGTCGTGGCTGAGGCTTTGGATGGGCCTCTCCTGCTCTTATGAGCCACATGTCGTCCTGTTGACAGCGCCCTGGTGTTGTGGTTGGCTGCTTTCTGGATCGGTGGAGATGGTGAAATGCCTTAAAGCCGCACTCTCTGAGTTTGGTTTATTTAAATGCTTATCAGTTCGAGAGTAAACCTCAGGGCCATGATTCATGTACATGACTTATCATGTCCAAATCACTTCTGTGGTTTATGGTCGGAGATAAGAGGATGAGTTGTGGTCAGGCTTGTTTTGTTTGCTCGGCCATTCGTTACACAGTGCTTTCCGTTTACCCCTTTATCTGTGTGACCTTTCACCTCATTCGGTTCAGAGGTCACAGCTAAAGGGTTAAAGGGGTTATGTTAGCATCTTCCATCCTCCTTTGACTTGTGTATATTTTAGGAGCGTCTGTAGAATCGGTTGTGAAAGTGAATATAATGTGATTGTTGCATTGTAGTTGATATGTGTGTTTTTGGCAAAAAAGGGGGGAAACGAAGAGACTGTACCTCTCAAAACAAACTTTGTCTGCATCTCACAAGAGGAGAAAATCTAAAACCGCTCTGCAACTCCTGCTGGGATTTCATGAGCACAAACACAAGAATTACACACCATCTCACTCGGTCCATGTACGGGTAAAATATGTGAGGTGTGTTTTCGAGGTGAGTGATAATTTATCAAAAACACATGCTGTGCTGTTCGGCTGCCCTCGCCGCTCCGCAGTTTTTTGTCTCATTAACTCCTTTGCACCTCTTTGCCTTCGCACTTCTTTATCTACACTGCTGCCAAACTCTCCAGTTATTTCTTCTTCTATCATCCCCCTCTTTGACTTTTTCTCTCCCCCAGTCTGGGACTGCAGGGCCTACATGGTAAATCTACCTGCACTGGCTGCGCAGTGCTGCTCTCCTCCTGCTTTGAGTCCGTGTGTTAGATCCTCAGAGGTTCAACAGCTCAGTTTCTCTTGTGTTCTTACCATCAGTATCCCAAACGACAGACCTTTATGCAATACTCTTGCTCCTCCTTAGCATTCTCCTCCTCCCTATCTCAGTCTAAATCCCTCTTTTCCTGAATCCCTGTCTTTAGTTATCTTCCTATAAATCAAAAACACATCATTTTCTAATTTTAAACAGACCTCAGGGATGAAATACGCGCAGGACAGGAGAGCACATTCCCTGAGGTTATTCATGGTAAAAAAAAAATCCAGATGCAACATTTTCTTAGCACCAACGTGATCAGTGTTCCTGTGTCAGATATACAGTGTACGTGCATGACAATTTGATGGTATGGAGGTGAAGGCCATAAAAGTAGGTCAGGTGTGTGATGGTCGTTGGATCGTAGCGAGAGAGGTGATGAAGGATGCGTGAGCGGAGGTGGCAGCGGGGTTGTTTTTCACCACCTCTCCCTCGTCCGGCCTTCTCTGTGGAGCTCAGCGGGAATATAACACACCCTGTCTGCTGATCCACATATCACACATTCCTGTGTGAATAAAAAGAGCGGGGGGTGGAAAAGGGAAGCAAAGACAAGGAGAAGGAGAGGGTGATTTGATACAGACGAGTGGGCATCAGCCGTGGAGAAAGAATGAGGTTGGCATGCTGTGCACAAGAACACATCATTCATCCAAAAGAACTACAAATCAAGCTCAAAGCTGACACACACTCGCTGATAAACAGGTGATGTGATCCATCAGTCAGCGTCTGTACGCTTGTACAGTATGTCCCTGCGTGTGCCCATCCGGAGCTCATATTTAGAGCTGTGTGTGTCATACAACTGTGTGTGCGCTGCTTGTTTCATTGTGAGCTTTATGTGTGTTTATTTTATTTGGCAAAGTTCCCCATGGGCCTGCCACTTTGGGGAAATGTGGGCTGGTAACTGGACATATCCTGTCGTGAAAGAAGTCACTCGTACATAGATAAGGTAAAACGTCACAATTATACGTAAGCATGGACTTCCTCATATTACACACCACGCAGGTCAGCTCAGGAAGTGGGTGGTGAGGATTCATCATGAATCATCAGAATTATCCAGAACTTTCTTCTAATTAAATGATTAGTTGGACATTTTGGGTGAATATACTTTTTTGCTTTCTTGCCAGGAGAAACATTGAAACACTGATGCCACTCTCATGTGTGAAAGACCAGGAGCAGGGGGAATCGGCTAGACTGGCTCTGTCTAGAGGGATTTGAAAAGAGCAGGTAAAAAATTGGCGAGCTGTAAATGTGCTTGTTGGCCAGATTTGTTACCTTTGGACAGAGCCATGCAAACAGTTTCCCCCTGTTTACAGTCTTTGTTGGAAGCTAAGCTAACTGACAGCTAATGGTAGCTTAATAGGCTACTTACTGTACAGATATGTGAGTGGCTAAGGTGTAATTTCCACTGGGGATTGGTGGGGCGGGGACATTGGGGACATGTTCCCAATGAACAATTTTTTTCCTCCAAGAACAAACACACATGGTTAGGTTTAGGAAAAAAGAACAGGGTTTAGCTTAATAATCATACGGGATGCATACATCGCTCTCCCCGGTGAAGGTCGGTGTTTGTTGAACCCATCCACCATCCCTCCCACCCACCCTACTTGGACTTTCGCCGGACTTTTGCTGCCTTAACTTTAGTTCTTGTCCCGCCATGTCTCCCCCTGATGCTGCCGAGCGCCAGTAAACTATAACGGTGACCAGCTGCCTATCATGCCGACATTAAAGGGATAGTGCACCCAAAAATGAAAATTCAGATGACGTTTTAGAGTCTGAGCCTCCCTCGGCATATGGGTGAGTAGATAATGGCTGAATTTTCATTTTTGGGTGCACTATCCCTTTAAAGGGCAGCTTTTTCGGCAGTGTCTGACATCGCAAGTCACTGCCCAAGCACCGGATTTCGACGGCTTCAGAGTGATAAGAAATATTATCATATATGTTTATAATGTTAATATAATGTAATATTGGTGAGTTTTGTTGCCTCCAGGCTCGCTGTTTCTCTCTGTATCCAGTCTACGTGCTAAGCTAAGCTTACCGGCTGCTGGCATAGCTTCACTGCTGTACAGACATGAGAGTGGCATCATGCTCATTTTAGCCTTTGCAAAATAAGCAAATAAGCGTATTTCCCAAAGTGTTCAATTATTCCTTTATGATTGTGCTGTTCAAGAGTGGAACATCATTGAAAATACATGTCCTGTCAGCTGACAATAAAGAGCTGGAATACTCACAGCAGTGTAAGGCCATCAACCTCTCACAATCTCATGAATTTATGAAATCCTATTATATTGCCAGCACCCTCCCTTGTTATCTTTTTAATTAGCTGGCAAAGGTTCAGCGTGCAAGATGCCAAAGTTCATTCCCCTCCTCCTGTTTCAAACCCAAGACCACTGAGTGAGATTGAAAATTCCACTCCACTTTATTATTATTTATGAAGAAATTACTCCTCGGTCAGAGAGGAAAATTGCTTCTGGTATTTCATATGCACTTCCTGGAAATTATAAAGATAATGTAGAGAGGGGAGGCAAGAGAGGTGAGATGAGTGATGGGGAGAGGATATGGAGGAGGGAAAGATGAGTTCAGAGAGTGAAGAGAGCGGAGAGAGTGGTAATATCATGAAGAAGGCATCCATCAGAGATCAGGAGGGCATCAGTGGGAGTGGGAGTGATAGTGAGAGTGCAGTCTGTCTCCTGGCCCTCAATCAGTAAGAAATTTCATTAGAGATATTGCGAGTAGACGTTATCAGAGTCAGAGAGAAAGACAACACAGACAGACGGGAGGATAAATGAAAGGAATAACTCAGTCTGACCTGTGACCCCACCTCTCAGTGAGTGCAGGAAGGGAGCACTCAGTGCGTCAGACCTTTACACAAAAATCCATCACTCACCCTGTCTACTGAGCTTATCTCCTCTCATACTAAATGATCCCATTTCCACAGGAAAAGATGGAGACAGCAAGAGAGGGAGATGTAGGGTGTGGCGGCTCCCCTGAACTAACAAAACTTCCACCCACTTTTGGGAGTGTTGGTTCATTTCACACCGGGTGAACAATAATAGAAGAGCGGAAGGAATTGGCGATGAAGTGGGAAAGGAGAGGAGAGGCAGCTTCATCACCATAGTAAATGTTCGCATTGTATCTTTCTGCAACTCACAGGTACATTAAAAGTTTGCGAATAAGTTTAGGCACGAAAACACTTGGTTATGGTTAGGAAAAGATCATGTTTGGACTTATAATACTTTGCACAGTCTTGGCAGGAAATGCTGCTGATGTCTTGCTATGTCTTGGTGGCTCAATTGTCGCTGGAAATAAAAAACACCCACTTTTGGGGACACAATCAAGGCTGGAAATGTTGCTGACATCTCGTTAAAAACCCCACTTCAGTCAGGACCACTTTTGTCAAAGAAACTTTATTTCCATCGCAGTATTATATTTGAAGGTATGGCTTTCTTCTGGGACCTCTCTGACCTTCCTCAGGCCTATACAGAAAGCCTAAGGCAAAGACAACATACCCCTCTGCCCATGCATGCACCTATGTGGAAAACTGAAGGTGGAAAGAGCACACCTCCCTGCCCTTCCACGCGCATATGAGGAAAGACTGAGGCACAAAACAGAGCAGCGTCAATGACAAACAGAAATGACATTGATAAGTCAGACACAGCATGAAAAGGAGGAGCTGGGGTGGAGGCTGGTTGCAAAGCAGCTTGCAGAGGAAGCAGCAACAGTAGGCAGGCCAGATCAGTTTAAACAGGGCGTCTTGAACGCCATGCTCTGGAAAAGTCCCTGATATCTTGTAAAAAAACAAAAAAAACCAGCCTCTTTAGGTGGTACAATCACTGCTGGAAATGTTGCCGATGTCTCGCTAAATCTCGTTGTTTGCTGATCGTGAACGGTGGGGCTTCAGCATAGCAGCCGTATCCACCATCTCCTCCTCCTCCGCCTCCCAATGACACAGTCAGCTCATACACGTGTAATCAGAACTATGTCATTTTGGAAACGTTGATATGATAAAGTACAAATGTAACATATCTGTGGTTTGCATTTATGCCAACATTTTCCTCCTGTGACTTGGCGAGGAGAGGAGAGGAGAGGAGCAGAGAGGAGAGGAGCAGAGAGGAGAGGAAAGGAGAGGAGGATTTCAATTTAGCTAAATAAGGAATGTTAGTGGGATCTGAGCAGTATTAATAGAGTTTCATTTAAATGCAGACTTTTTTTTTTTTTTACAGTCCAGGGGTGTGTAGATGCCAGAGTTATGGTGCTAAGGATCACGAGGGGGTGTGGGTGGAATAATGAATAGCACAAAACGAGCGATAATCCCATCCTGAGGAGGTGGGATACACATTTCCTGTTTACCTTGTAAATCTGAAATCAAATCCTGGTAAAAGACATTGGACGGTTATGGAACAACTGGATTAAACATGGAACAGATGAAGTTTTCCCCCTCAGCCCTAGATTTAATTTTGGGTTATGGAATTTGGTTTTCAAGACACTTTGCAATCCTTGGTGCAAATATGAGAAGAAAATGAGAAACACACATTATTTTTGGATCTGCTTGCAACATTTAAACACTTTTAGCTTTTGGATTGGGGACTCAAAGTGGAATAAAGGACATCACGCTCTCTTCCTGTCTCGAAACTTCCTGTTTCCTGTGTTCTAGGAAATGAGACGCACATGTGTTCTATTTATCCATCAGAGAATGTTTAATATGGTTATGACTTTAATATTGTTGTAATCCCTATCACCCCCTCAGGCCCATGGCTGGACACCATTTGTGAACTATAGGATATGAATCCAATACTTATCAGCAAAAGTCACTTTGTTTTTGGAGTGATGCTTCCAGACTGAACATGTCTATGACTAAGAGCAACACTATTGTGACAGCTTTCATGTTGTCACCTCACACCCACATAGCATAATTCACAATACACAGTCTGACACACTGTTCACTGTTATGCTTCCGTTTCACTCTGAAAAAGGACATGCAGGAATATTATTAGAAGGTTGTCAAACATTCACACATTTTCTCCATCTAGTCCTGACTTTGATCAGCTGATTTCACAAGCACACATAAATAGACGTGGCCAGTACCGCTCCATGTTTCCAAACAGAGATGGAATTTCCACTGGCTGGTGTGTTTTGTCACTCTACTGCAAATCGCATCAACTCCTAAATACACACACATCTTAAAGACATACCATAAAGCCCTTTGGCACTTCATGGTTTAGGTTAAAGCTGTTATAATCTATGTTTTTGGCTCCACAGCTGCAACTTTAGTGTTTTAGTTCACTCTTACTGCTCTCATCAGCAATGCTCCAGGTACAGCAGGACGCTGTTTTTGGAAAAAGGCTCTAAAAAAACTCACTGTATATGAGCTGCCAAGCACCAAACGGACAACAAACATAGACTCTGTTAACACCTGGTATTAACAAGCATCTTGGGTGATCACTGCCATTTTGTCATCAGCATTTTGTCATCAGATTCAGCGTGTTGAATCTGTTGCAGAGATGGCAGAGCCCGTTTGTGAACAAAATTTCTCTGATTGGCAGCTCAGCTGAGTGCACGAGAAGTGGAAAAGTGAGGAAAGGGCGTGAGATCAAAAGAAACTAACTAACTATAGGACTTTTTTTAGCCATTGATCTCTTTAGCAGAAACGATTCTGATTTATTTGTATTATCATTTGCTAGAGCACGGTAAATACGCTTTGTTCTTTCAACATTAGGTTGTGTTGATAATGTGCTAACTGGCTAACTAGCGTTCAGTCAAGAACACTTTAGTCAAAGAAAACTTTATTTCCAGTTGCAGTAGTTTTGCAGTATAATATTTGGCAGTATGGCTCTGTTCTGGGGCCTGTCTGCCTTTCATTGGGCCTATGCAGAAAGCCTCTTCCATGCGCCTACATGGAAAGCCTAAGGTGGATAGAGCATACCTCTCCGCCCCTCCACACGCCTGCGTGGAAGGCATTAAGGCAAAGAGAGCGCACCTTTCTGCCCTTCCACGTGCAAACAAGGAAAGCCTGAGGCAAAGAGAGCAAACCTCATTGCCCTTCCATGCACCTACGTGGAAAGCCTAAGGCAGGGAGAGCAGCACACCTCTCCGCCCTTCCACAAACCTGCGTGGAAAGCCTTAAGGGCGAGAGAGCACACTTCTCTGCCCTTCCATGCGCCTACATGGAAAGCCTAAGGCAGGAAGAGCAGCAGCAAAGACCACCTGGGAACAGAACAGAGCAGCAGTTAGTATCTTAGTTCTTGAATCCATCTTGTCGTCTTCCCTTTTTGAGTGACGAATACAAACTACCGCCGCCTGCTGCTATGGATACGTAATATTTCCTCTCACGCAGGTGCAGAACTTACATGCTAGTTGGCTGTTGGCTGTAGCCATTGCATTGTGTTCAGGTGGAACTTTTTGGCCGAGATAACGTGAGGCAACGCAACACTTTGCCTTTGTCGGCACCAGTTCTTTGATGTCGGTTTAATCTGTCTGAGTGTTAACGGCCCACAGCTTAAGTGTTTTGGTTTGCTCTCACTGCTTTCATCAGCATTGTTTTCAGGCACAGCAGGAAACTGTTTTAGGGAAAAAGCTCTAAAAAACCACTGTACATGACCCGCCCAGCACCAAACAGCAAACAGACAAGTTGGCAACTAATTGGTGAGCACAAGTGGAGCATGTTGCAGCTTAAGAGTCAGTTATATTTGCCAGGAGTTGTCAGACAATACATCTAAGAGTGGATATTGGATTTACTCTCACCAGGTGGCCAGAGACACGACTCAGAATGAATGCTAATGTTGCTTCATATCTGCTGGATGTGTAAATAAGCATCTGTGTGTTAACAAGTGTGTTTACAGCCTGTTTCTGTTTACTCCCTAAGTGGCCAAAACATCAGTTAAATCGAGTTTGAGCAGAGCTTTCTTGTTGTATTTTAAAGTGGTGAGAAACGCTTTTGACACTTGCCTCATTTGATGTCACTGTTCTCATGACATCAGTAAAGATTTCGGGTACACCATGTTTTATGGTCCCACACTGAGGCTCCAGCAGGGAGGGGAGAGGGGTTTTTGAGGGATGGATGCCAGATTAAAGTCATCACAAAGCACTGTGTTAGACATGAGTTAGGATCCTCAGTTTGATTGCGGTGGCTAATAGGCTCATGACTCCAAGATTGTCAGTTTAAAAAACCCCTGATTGATAGAGACATGGGGAACCACATGCTATAAACACAATACACCCAGAGCCATACGCTCACTATCACACAAGAACACACAATGTACATGCAGGCCTGAAATGAAGCACCCATACCCACACTGTGACTCACATATACATGCACACACAGACATGCTATAGCCACACACACACACGCTGAGATTGTATAAACATAAACATGCTTCCACTGCGTTCTCTGACAGTGGAACGTCTCAGAGTTGTTGGCAGGATTCTGGTTCCCACAAACACCGCAGCCCAAAGCCCAGCCTCGTCCCGGCCTCCATCCGCATACCGTGAGGAGTCAAGAGGATACAGGCTGGAGCTCTCAAGAGTGTTTAAGAACCTCTAAGACCCCTGACTCTGGTTGGACCAGGGCTCCGTCAACATACAAACAACACCAGTGGATCTGAACAAATCGGCGCTGGGTTGTGACACGGGGTTCAATCACAGTTCTCTGAATTTTACAGAGACAGAGAGAGGCAGAGGGAGGAGTGGGTGGGTGGGTGGGTTAGGAAAATTAAAATAAATGTGGCAGTAATTTAGATTCCTCATAATGTTGTCAGATCCACCACAAAGCACTTCCAGCTTCAGGAAAAATGCTTTTTACACCAGTCAGAAATTTTACTAGTGAGTGTGCGTTAGAAGGAGCAGGTACCATGCTGACTGATCACTATTACTCATTAATATCCAGCCATTTCTATTTTTATATATTTGGAGTTGAGCATGGATGAGTAACACTTCTTCACACCATTTATTAAGCACTGGGCACCAAAGACCAAGGGGTCACAACACCCCATCTAGTGGATGCCATTATAATTACATCAAGCTGAGAAGCCACTGGCACTGTATGGATAGAGGAAGTTAATTAGTACAATGGGAAACTTAGTGTTCAATATGATCTAACATAAAGCCATTACAGTGTTCCGGTCGGTCTAAGAACCCTTGAACAAAAGTTAATGGAAGGTTTTTCCCGACCTGCCATTAAGACTAATGGGAAAACAAACTCTGCAAACTCAGCACTCTGTGAGTGTAAACATTTGGCAATCGTATAACAAGAGAGATAGATAGAGACAGAGAGAGATAGATAGATAGATAGAGAGAGAGAGAGAGAGAGAGAGAGAGAGAGAGAGATGGAGTTTGAGAGGGATGTGTGTTGTAAAAGGCTGAAATGGCTCCGGTAACAGGGCTACGTTATGGCAGCTATCATTTGTGCTGTAAACTGCACTCTGTAACATCATCCACCTGACCCCAGCTGGAAGCCTCCTGTGGAGCAGCCTGTGGCCCCTATCCTGTCTCCATAGGTGTACATTTCGGGTGTGACACATCCCCCTCAATATTTAGAACAGGAGAGGACTTTTATATGATAGAATTAAGGACATTTACACTATTAATTCATGCAACATATGCTCAGATTAGAGCATAAAAATGCACCAGAATGCAGGAAAGTAAGTGTTCGATGCTCAAAATGTTTTGGCTGAGGAACCCCAAACTCTGGGCAAAGACCTGCACAAGGCCCCACCACCTGGACAAACACACTATGTAGTTGTTGTGGCTCCTTTTGTTTTTGTTTTGTGTCTCTCTGTAGTCATTACGCATCTCCCTGTTGTTTTGTTTCTCCTTGTGCTAATTATGTCTCTTTGTGGTTGTTTTGAGTCTGTGGTCGTTTTGCCCCCTTTTGTAGTCATTTTGAGTCTCTCTGTAGTGGCTTTGTGCCTCTTTGTAGTCATTTGTGTCTTTGTAGTCATTTTGAGTTTCTTTGTAATTGTTTTGTGCCTCTTTGTAGTCATTTTGTTTATTTTTGTGGTCATATTGAGTCTCTTTGTAGTCATTTTGTAGTCATATTGTGTATTTTTGTGGTCATTTTGAGTCTCTGTAGTTGCTTTGTGCCTCTTTGTAGTCATTTTGTTGCCCTTAGAGGTCATTTTGAGTCTCTGTAGTCGCTTTGTGCATCTTTGTAGTCATATTGTTTATTTTTGTGGACATTTTGAGTCTCTGTAGTCGCTTTGTGCATCTTTGTAGTCATATTGTTTATTTTTGTGGTCATTTTGAGTCTCTGTAGTCGCTTTGTGCATCTTTGTAGTCATTTTGTTTATATTTGTAGTCTCTGCGCATCTTTGTAGTCATTTTGTGTATTTTTGTGTTCATTTTGAGTCTCTTTGTAGTTGCTTTATGCCTCTTTGTAGTCATATTGTGTATTTTTGTGGTCATTTTGAGTCTCCTTGTAGTTGCTTTGTGCCTTTTGCAGGCATTTTCTGACCATTAGACGTCATTTTGAGTCTTTTTGTAGTTGCTTTGCATCTCATTGTAGTTAATGTATGTGTCTTTGTGTTCATCTTTGAGTCTTTTTGTGGTTATTTTGTGCCTCTTTGTAGTTGTTTTACATCTTTGTGGTCATTTTGAGTCACCTCCTGGTCGGTGCTCACCTCTTAGAGTGTCATTTTGCAGGGGAAGGTCGAGGGCGGCCCCTGACACTTTGGGCCCCTGGGCCTGTGCCCTGTAGGTCCGTTCAGTAATCCATCCATACCCCAAACCCACCGTTTCATATGTGTGTCCCCCGATGTCACAATGAAGCTTCCGACCCTGCCTGACTCACACTGCCTCCTAAATCCTCCACATTGTGAGCTCCACTCAGACCCACTTCCAGGCGCCCACCTGCAGTGCAGACACGCTGTCGCTCCCAGTGCACAAACACACGACCAGTCAATGAGGTGAAAGTGTGGTCTTCCCTTCATGTTGGTGGGAGAGGGGGCCATGGGAAGGTCCTTCCAGGAACAATACACTCATAGAGAGGGTTATTTATAGTAAAGTGGGACATGGCGATGAGATGACCAGTAAAGGCTATCACACAGTTCCTGGCACAGTGAGACGGTTTGATGGCTGTGCCAGGTGACCGGAGGGGGGGAGGAGGGGGGTCTCTGGCAACATCCTCTTCCTCTTCTCTCTTCCTTGATGGCCGACAGCATCCGTCTCGTGTCTCCTTCAGTTTTTTCCTGTCAGAAGTGTTTTGTGAGTCATGCTTGGTATATGTGGTTTGGGTACATCTACAGCTGCCACATAAATCATGTTGTTGTCTAGGATACATCTCTGTGCCTGCATGTGTGTGCATGAGTGTGTGTGTGTGTGTGAATTTATTGTGGTTCTGCACAGTTTTACTTCAGCGCTGGAATATCAACCAGGGCCCATATTTATCAAACAGAAAAGTGATTTTTGAGCAGAAGTAAAATATAAAAATAATAATAATGCAAAATACTAAAAAAATACTCCAGCAGTCTGTAAAGCTGTTTAAGAGCCTGCGGGGTCTTTAATGTAAGCTGTTATCTAAAGAAAACACTTCTGTGAGATGTTACGTGTCTTTTTTGTATTCAAAGGCATACACAAAGCACGACCTATTCTTGGGTCTTTCCTGCATCTTTTTTTTTGTCTGTAGTGATACCACGGTAGATTTCACTTAATAGTTTCCTCTGGTGTTGCTCTTCTACCAGCAGTTAACTTTCCTTTTTGTTTTTATTGAGGGCAATTTATGATACTTTCATGACTACTGTATGATCTATACTAGGGATGAGTACGTACACCATTATCTGTATCTGCGTCTGTCACTGCTCAACCAACTAAATGATCTGTGTCTGTACTCAGAATGGGCGGACTTTCAGACAGAGGGGTTTTAATCAAAAGTGGGTGGTGCTTAAGTAGAAGTTGTTATTTTAAACCTTATATTGATATGGTTTGATCAGAAGTTGCTATAGTTATTATTAATTAGAAAACAACTTGCACAGCAACCTCAGAATTGAGCTTCAGATCGTTTTTGATCACAGTTCACAGATTAGGGGTGTAAGGAGCCATTGATCTGGATTAGCATTAACATTAGCTGCTCTGTTTCAACAATGTCGGTCTGAAAAAACGCATGCAGGCTGAAACTCAACCGAGCTGTTCTGTCGGGACATGTAGCTGCTTAAACCAACGGTGAGCAAGAACAATAGTAACGTTACATCTCATTTGTGAAGCTATGAGTAGAGGAAAAAAAGTCTGCTAGCTGCTGGGCTAATTTCTGCAGTGTAAACATGCTTAAGCTAATGATGAGTGACCAGCAAAAAACAGTTGTTGTTGCTGTGAACCTGGACAGTTATTACTGAGAGAAAGGACTTTCTGGAAGAAAGCACTGAAGGCTAATTTATTCCATGTGCTGTTTTATGTGTTAGTGAAGTCAGTATAAAGTTAACTTTACTGCACTTAAACAGTTACAATTATTTACATTATTTATGTGTTGTTTTTATCTTTTATGGCCAAAAGCAAAAATAAAGTGGTGGCAGCTTCTTCTGTAACAGACTGTGTTAAATGGGCAGATAATATCGTGTCATATTGATTGCAGGCCCTGAAATTGCATCAAAACTTATTGTGGCAGACTTTGCAATATCGGCAAATATCTTATTGTTGTCCAAATAATTGATATAATATTGTATCGTGATGAAACCAGTGATTTACACCATATTAATATGGTACTCATTCTGGTAAAAAGGCACATTATCTGCACCGTTTGGTCCGAGTATTCGGCTCAACTCCAATCTATACTAGACCATATAGATATTTAATTGCTACTGGAGATGTTAAAACTGTACAATAATATCTAGACCATACTGGCCTTTGTTAAATAACGTCTAGATGTAAGGATTTTGTCAGAGAATGAACATTTGGGCAGGTGTGATGTAAATCCTTGTCTGATTGGTTATTCATGCTCAGAAAATACCCTCCATTCACTCTTACAAGCTGGAAGGGTAGTTTTCGAAAATCTAGCCCATTAAACATATTTACCGTCCATGTCAAAAGTCAAAAGCGTTCATAGCAGATTTGCACTGAAGAGTGGGGTGAAAAGACGCCTGTAAAAGTGAGGGGGGAGACACAATATGGTTTAAATATGGGGATCATACAGTCTGCTCAGTGACAGAGAGAAGTTCAAACCCAGCTTACATTCTCACCTCGGGACAGTTGGCCCGTCGTGGTGTGAAGTGAATGTCAGATTGTCGGTTTTGGAAGGCGGACACAGCCTGTCCAATCCCGACATCAAGAGAGAGGGTTTTTGAAGTTGTTCACATCACCCGCGAAGCAGTTCTGATGAAGTATATTGGCGCCTTTATAAATGTGTCTTACTTTTTAACTCCTGAATTGGCTCCTGAGTGCAGTTCATAGAGGTTTAATAAATCCATCCTTAAGGCCGCTAGAAGTGAAAGTGGAAGCAAATATTTTGCAGGTTCAAAATAGCAAAGCAGGGAAAATGAAATTAATCACCACTGAGTCAGGTGTCTTCATGGCCTGCCAGCACTCAGACAGTTTCCATTTCTCTCAGACAGACAGATGGGAGAGGAGAGAGCTTTATGATTTCTGTCTGAGGGCTTCCAGGAGGCAGTGAGCATATTGGGTCACACGATGGTCACCTGTCGTTTCTCACTCAGCACTCACCTCCTGGCAGTCCGAAATATAGGCTACAGTAATGTAAAGTGTCTCAGAGAGTCAGAGGCCTAAGGAACAACTGTCTGAGTTCTGTCGACAGTAAGAATCAATCAGACGTGCAGTTCACATGTTCAGTGTCCTGACGGAGACCCAGAGGTGGGTGGTCACTGTGTGGGTGTGTGGCACCTCCCCATGTTTACTACCAGGAACATAACTCTACTGGGGATAAACCACAGTGTCTCTGTGGCTCCAACCACTGTGACTCAGACTATTCAAACCACATTCCAGCTGATTTACTGCCGCTTGATATTAGTGTGTCACTGTTTATATACAGTATTTATGCAAATGTCTGCAAGTGAATGCCTGTGTATACTACGGACGTGCACTATGTTCTTGTCTAAATGTTGTTGACTTTGCTATTGTTTTGCAGAATTCCTCTGTCGCCACAAGTCACTTGCATCACTCCACTCTCATTTGTTTGTTGTAGTTTTCTGCATAATGTCCTTTGCAGATGTCTCAGATCGTTCTCTCCTCACTTTCTGTGCTGTTGATCATTCCCGACACAGATGCTGGTTGTTTTCTCTGCTTGCCTGGCCTTGCCGGGCTCTGGAGCTTCTCGAGTGTTTGGGTAATATTTCTGCACCCCAGAGCAGAAACCATTTGGCAAGCACCTAATATGGCCATATCAGTCTCCAGCTTGGTCTCTAATCCCTGAGTTGCGCAAATCTGCAAATGGTGTTAGGTGATTTGGACGATGTTGACAGGGACACTGAAAGTAGAAAAAAAGATTCACCCACGAGGGATTTTAGAGGCTTGTGGTTCAGAACTGATGTTTGTCTTCCACTGAAATCATTTTTGCAGCAAAAAAATGTTTCTTTGAATCTCTTGAAACTGCTGACCACCACCTCAGAGCATAAACAAGCTTGTGTTTGTTCAGCCAAAACATCCTGAATCCTCTGGGAGGACTGGCATGCTTCAAACCATGTGTGTTGGTTATCTGTGTGTGTATCAATGTGCTGTCCTGCTCTCTGTTTTTGTGGTGTCTTTTTGCTGGGTCCAGAGGGGTTTTCTTAGAAGCACAGACCTCCCTAAAGGAGTCAAAGATCGAGTCCTGCGAGAGAAGAAGAGAGGTGAAAGAGTGATGGAGCAGAGTTCTGAGATTGAATAAACAGAGGTGATGACGGCCGCCCGTCATAACCACCCATCTAATCTCTCAGGTTTATGGGGGCCAAGTCCTGGTGAGCACCAAGACATGCAGCTGATAGTGGAGGGTGTGAAAGGACGGGTTTGAAGTGATGGTGTGTAAGTGAAGTGAAGTGTGTGAGTGGTTGATTAAAGTTAACGATGCAAAGCGTAGCCGCTAATGATGTGCAGTTTGACAAAATGGCAGCAGATATGCATGAGTGTCTTCAAGAGGGACCTCGTCCCACTAACAGCTTGTAGAGATTACTCTCACAGCGTCAGGCACGGATTACATGGACACCTCGTGATGAATGCATTGCAGACAAGAGTTCTCCATACTTTCCCTCACAGCGGCGTGCCCTGTAAATCTGTATGGTGAATTTGATTGGTCAACCTGGACCTCCTGAAAGAGCGCTCCTGGAAAAGTCCAAAGGGACAGAGCATGAGCAATATTTCTCTTTTATAGCCTTAAACTCTTAACCAGGCTGTCACCGCAGATAACACACAGCTTAAAACACAGAACTCACTTCACCTTCACCAGCAAGTTTCTGTTGCTTATTTTCAGTGTACCATATAGTATATAAAGCAGTATCTTAAACTGTAAAAAGACATTTCTTCTATAAGACAAGTGGACATGCTGTTAAAATGCAGCCTTAATGTGGCCCCTGGTGATACAAAGTAAGAACACTTGTGCCAACAGCTGGGAATGCTAAAGCTACGGTACAGTGAGTCAACACTAAACAGCATCTTTCTGTATGACACAACAATGAAAATATGCTCAAGCTTCTACAGATAAAGCAGTGATTTATACAGGATGTACTGCTGTCCAGTTTCTGTATTTACACTGTTATAAAGAAGTAATACATTCAACAGGACATTGTAGCTGTGTCTTGGTTTCCTAGCTTCCCTCCATTAGCCCTTTTTATGATGACATCCCACAACAGGGTCGCTACAAAGCCCCTTCATTATGTCACCTTTGCTGGCATTTCAGAAGCAAAAGAGGCGTGACGGGTGTGACATGTAACCCAACAGCACCTGCCTCTAGTATCTGCAGCATTTTCTAAATAATAACAACTAGTCCTTATCCATTGGTAGCTTTGTCACCTTCTACCTATGCCAATCCTCAATGCCTATGTGCAGTTTCACATAGATTGACCACATCAGTGAGTAGAAAAACATGGGACAGACAGAATGACTGACTGACAGAATGACACACTGACAGTTTCCGTGATTATGTACAGCATACCATACCATGACTTAGTCA